>NW_026009762.1:0-3253 GCF_001458135.2 Marmota marmota marmota
AGGCCAAGAACCTGAAGAGACAATTCTCAGAGAAGGATATACAATTAACCAACAAATACACGAAAAAATGCTCACCATCTCTAGCAATCAGAGAAACGCAAATTAAAACCACCCTAAGATACCATCTCACTCCAATAAGAATGGCAGCCATTATGAAGTCAAACAACAACAAGTGCTGGTGAGGATGTGGGGAAAAGGGTACACTTATACATTGCTGGTGGGACTGCAAATTGATGCAGCCAATCTGGAAAGCAGTATGGAGATTCCTTGGAAAGCTGGGAATGGAACCACCATTCGACCCAGCTATTCCCCTTCTTGGACTATTCCCCAAAGACCTAAAAAGAGCGTACTATAGGGAGACAGCTACATCAATGTTCATAGCAGCACAATTCACAATAGCTAGACTGTGGAACCAACCTAGGTGCCCTTCAATAGATGAATGGATAAAAAAAAATGTGGCATTTATACACAATGGAATATTACTCAGCACTAAAAAATAACAAAATCATGGCATTTGCAGGGAAATGGATGGCATTAGAGCAGATTATGCTAAGTGAAGCTAGCCAATCCCTAAAAAACAAATGCCAAATGTCTTCTTTGATATAAGGAGAGCAACTAAGAACAGAGTAGGGAGGAAAAGCATGAGAAGAAGATTAACATTAAACAGGGACAAGAGGTGGGAGGGAAAGGGAGAAAGAAGGGAAATTGCAAGGAAATGGAAGGAGACCCTCATTGTTATACAAAATTACATATAAGAGGAAGTGAGGGGAAAGGGAAAAAAAAACAAGAGAGAGAAATGAATTACAGTAGATGGGGTAGAGAGAGAAGATGGGAGGGGAGGGGAGGGGAGCGGGATAGGAAAGGGATAGGAAAGGCGGCAAAATACAACAGACACTAGTATGGTAGTATGTATAAACATGGATGTGTAACCAATGTGATCCTGCAATCTGTATATGTGGTAAAAATGGGAGTTCATAACCCACTTGAATCAAATGTGTGAAATATGATATGTCAAGAGCATTGTAATGTTTTGAACAAACAATAAAAAAAGGAACTGCAGCTATAGCTACAATTTGAATGTGTTATGCTGAATTCTGAGCCCAAGGAAGATGGTATAGTCATTCATTCAATCAATTCACCAATATCTGAAGAAATACTTATTGAGCACTTATTATGGAACAAGTTGTCATTCTACACTTCAAAGATAAGATATGTGCAAATTTGCAACTCCTAAATTCACAGGATTTAGATTGTGTTCAAGAGAGGGCAGAAATTTGGAAAATAGATAAGACAGACATAACACAGGCAGTTGTTCTGATGAATAGATATATCATTATATTAGCTTCATAATCTAAGTGTATATATCAAACAGCCTTCAAAGGTCTTATAGTGCAAGACAAAACTTACAAAGATGTTCCTTGTTAGCAGTACAGACCAGCACTTCAGAGACTAAGTTGATGAGGCTTGTATCCCCAGATTTTTCTCCATCATCCACATTAAACTTCCCCTCACTTGCAATTACATTTCTGTCCTTTTTCACCCTATGCCTAAGCCACTAGTTTGATTCCTTTTATGTAGTATATGATTAATGAACTTTTGTTAAATAGGTGAATGAATTAGTGGGGAAAAAAGTTCAACGTTTATGTTCAGTCCTTTCTGATAAGCTAAAATCTTCCCAATGGTTAATTAATCACAACAATGTGGGTGGGGCCTTTGTCATATAAGGTATCAAGAAACTTACAATGGAATTTGGGTTCAACAGCTGCAATTTCTCTAATAATATTTTCTTTTAGATTTTTTTATTCTTTTCACTCCATTACTTCTCAACACACCCTCCCCCATTTTGGTCCAATATTATTTTATTTTGACCTTATTCTTTCTTCATTTTTTAAAAGTATGATTGATTACATAAGTTTTGAAAGCAACCAGGCCCAGATCAATATTCTTATTTAGGAAACTCAGAAGGTAAAAATTAAAAAAACAGTGTGTAATGTTTAATCTCCAAGCATATTTTCTTTTTCTCATAAAATATGAGTTTTAGCTTTGCCATCAGCAAAGGGAAGAAAAATGTATAAGTAATTTTTTTTTATATAAAAGTTTTCTTCTCCCGATGGTTGAAAAAATCTTTACTATGGAAAACATAGCAAAAAGGATAGAGAATTAATCAATTGCAAATATTTTAAACATATTTTCTTCTGGTTATGTACAGAAAGAAAGGGAGATTTGTGAATATAAAACTTATATTGTTAATAAGAGTTTGTAACCAGATTGCCTTTTACTGAACTCTTTCATAATCCAGCTCTTAAAACATTACCTTTAGTGGCTGTCCCTCGTTCTAGCTTATTGAATACTTTCCTACCTGCATTTATTCTTTTGTTCAATCATTGAAAATTATTAACCCTATGTACAATGATTTACTTGAATTTTGTCTGAATCTCATTTTGTTCCCTTTGGAATTCTCACATGAAATATCTTTTCACATATCTAATTGTCCTATCTCTTTAGGTCTTGAAACCAATTTGCATTTATCAGGGTGTGAAGTTCGCGACCCTCAGAGATATTAACCTAATGAATAGAGACATGGTGCCATCATCATTCTTATTATTTGGTGTCCTGTGGTTTCAGTAGCAACCCCCTATGATGTACCAAAATTAGTTTGTACAAAAGCATATTGATAAGTCATTTTTATTGTAAGGTCAATACCTCCCACACCACAGAGAGCCCTTTTCCAGTGTTTCCACACTGTACTGGTTTCATTTACTGAGTGACTTCATTCTTTAAAGATCTGGAGAACCTGGGTTATTCAGGAATGAGAAATCTTAAAATTTTCAATTTTTTAATTAGCAACCATTCGTGTACTTATTTTACACCAAACTTTAGAAGCCCCAGGGTGTTACAAATTATATTCATTCACCTATTCCTTAAAAAGACTTTTGGTCATCTCCAAAATAGTTATTTACCTTTCAATGTGTGCCAAAAAACTGTCTATGTACTAAGGATAATGCTGTTTATTTTTATTTTTTTTTAATTTTTTATTGTTGGCTGTTCAAAACATTACATAGTTCTTGATATATCATATTTCACACTTTGATTCAAGTGGGTTATGAGCTCCCATTTTTACCCCATATACAGATTGCAGAATCACATCAGTTACACATCCATTGATTTACATATTGCCATACTAGTGTCTGTTGTGTTCTGCTGCCTTTCCTATCCTCTACTATCCCCCCTCCCCTCCCCTCCCCTCCCCTCC
>NW_026009763.1:0-3252 GCF_001458135.2 Marmota marmota marmota
AAAAAAAAAAAAAAAAAAAAAAAAAATCCCTTAAAAAGAAAAAAAAAGATTTAAAAAATGGCCCAAAGGGCTGTGGCTGTGGCTTAGTGGTAGTGCACTTGCCTGGCATATATGAGGCCCTGGGTTTGATTCTCAGCACTGCATATAAATAAAATAAAAAATAAAGGTCCATCAACAACTAAAAAATTTTTAAAAAATAAAATAAATTAAAAATGGCCCAAAGATCTTGACAGACACCTCACCAAAAAGATATATAAATATCAAATAAGCATATGAAAAGACACTCTAAAACATATATCATTACAGAAATGCAAACTAAAATTAAATAGTACTACATACTATTATGGTTTAGATATTAGGTGTCCCCCAAAAGCTCATGGGTGAGACAATGCAAGAAGGTTAACAGGAGATATGATTGGGTTATGAAAGCCTTAACCCAATCAGCAAATTAATCCCCTGATTGGATTAACTGAGTAGTAACTAGAGTGGTAGGGTGTGGCTGGAAGAGAGGGGTTATTGGGGGCATGCCTATGGGGTATGTATTTTGATTCTGGAGAGTTGAGTCTCACTCTGCTTTCTGATCTCATATGAGCTACTTCCCTCTGCCACACTACTCCACCATGATATCCTGCCTCACCTTGAGCCCTGAGAAATAGAGTCTGCTGTCTATGGATTGATATCTCTGAAACAGTGAGCCCCCAAATAAACTCTTCCTCCTCCATAATTGTTCTGGGCAGATGTTTTAGTCACAGCAGTAAAAAGCTGACTAAAACATGTACCTATTAGAATGGCCCAAATCCAGAACATAGACAATACCAAATGCTGACATAGATGTAAAGCAATAGGAATTCTCATTCATTGATGGTGGGGATGCAAAATAGTATATTCACTTTGGAAGAAAATTTTGCCATTTATTACAAAACTAAACTACTCTAACCATTTGATCCAGCAGTTACACTCCTTGGCTCCAAAGGAATTGAAGACAAAAATCTGTAAATAGGTTTTTATATAGTTTTATTTAAAATTGCCAAAATTAGAAGCAATCATGATATCTTTCAGTAGGTGAATGGATAAATGAACTGTGGTATAATAGAATAGGATTCAGAGCTCAAAATAAATGAGCTAACAAGCCATAAAAAGATATGGGAGAAATTTAAATTCATAATACTTAGTGAAAGCAATTTTTTAAAGGAGAGAGAGAGAGAGAGAGAGAGAGAGAATCTTTTTTGTAGATGGACACAACACAATGCCTTTTTATTTTTTTAATGTGGTGCTGAGAATCGAACCTGAGTCCCACCTGTGCTAAGGGAGTGCTCTACCGCTGAGCCACAATCCTAGCCCAAGTGAAAGCAATTTTGAAAATGTTTTGTGCTGCTATAACAGAATACCTGAACTTGGGTAATGTACAAAGAACATAAATATATTTCTCACAGTTCTAAAGGCAGGAAAGTCCAAGACCAAGGCACTGGCAGGTCTGACATCTGGTGAAAACTTCCAAAATGGCATGTTGACCACTGTATCCTTCAAAGGAGAGAAACATTGTATTCTCATCTAGCAGAAGATGGAAGGGCAAAAAGGGGGCCAAAATTCCCCCATTGATCCCTTTTTTCTTATACATTTATTTATTTATTTTTATGTGGATTGAACCCAATGCCTCACACATGCTAGGCAAGGGCTCTACAACTAAGCCACAACCCCAGTCCCATCAATTCATTTTTTAAATTGATTTTTTTTAAAAATAAATGACAGCGGAATGCATTACAATTCTTATTATACATATATTTTCCCCATGAATTCCTTTTATAATGGTATTAATATATTCATTATGATAGAGCCCTCATGACTTAAACACCTCTCAAAATACCCTATCTTCCAACACTTTTGAATTAGAGATTAAGTTTCCATCACATTCAGACTCTAACATTCCACCTGTAGAGCCCCAAATTCATGACTTTCTCACATGAAAAATACATTCATTCTATCCCCAATAGCCACAGAAATTCTTCTCTCATTGCAGAATCAACTTTTAAAGTCTAAAGTTCAAAGTCTCTTATAGATCTGACATGGCTGAGCCTCAAAGGTAAAATCTTCCTGAGGCAAATTTTCCTCCAGCTGTGAGCTTGTAAAATCAAACAAGTTTTGTGCTCCTAAAATACAGTGGTGGCATAGGAATAGGAAAGACATTTTTATTCCAAAAGGGAGAATAGGAAATAAGAGTAACAGGTCTCAAGTAAGTCCAAAATCCAAAAGAGTACAAATCTTCTGCCAAAGGTTTAAGACTTGAAAATAATCTTCCATTTCATGTCCTGCCTACTGAGTATACTGAGGTGTGGGTTAGATCACCAAGACCTTGGCCTTGGGCAGCTCTGTCCCAGGACTTTTCTGGTACAGGCCACACTTCAGTTCTCATGCACTGAGGTTGCATTTCTGCCTCATTCCAAAGGTGGGGCTATACACTGGTGGCTCTACAGTTCCAAGGTCTCTGGGATAGTCCTGCTCCTATGGCTCCACTAAGTATTGCTCTACTATAGACTCCCAGCAAAGGCTCTGACCCCACAGTTCCACTGGCATTGCCCTAGAGGAAGTTTTTGGTGGTGGCCCCACCTTTGCCCTTTTTTTTTTTTTTTTTTTGGTACTAGGGATTAAACCCAAGGGCACTCGACCACCGAGCCACATCCCCAGCCCTATTTTGTATTTTATTTAGAGACAGGTTCTCGCTGAGTTGCTTAGCACCTCGCTGTTGCTGCGGCTGACTTTGAACTCACGATTCTCCTATCTCAGCCTCCTGTGCCTCTGGGATTACAAGCATGGCCACAGCACCTGGCTGTGCCTCACCTCTTTAGGTGGTCTCTGCCAAGACCCTGAAGTTCTCTAAAGCATTCTTTGAATTCTAGGTGGAGAAAGTCATGCCTCCACAGCTCTTATGTTTTGTGCACTTATGTGGATGCTAAGGTTTATGGTTTGTATCCCCTGGCATAATGGCCCAAGCTTCTTATTGGCTTGCTTGACAGATACATCTGGGGTAGCTGAGGAGCACTAGACTGGAATACAGGGAGCAGAGACCCAAGGTAGCCCCAGGCAGCAAGCCCAATGTTCTAGGGGTTAGGAGGGGCATCCTTGAAATCTCTGAAATACCTTCAGTGTCTTCATCTTTTTATCTTTTTGTTGTTGTTGTCATAGATGGACAACATGCCTTTATTTTGTTTATTTTTATGTGGTGTTAAGGATCAAACCCAGTATCTTTGCCACTTT
>NW_026009764.1:0-3252 GCF_001458135.2 Marmota marmota marmota
TATTAGAGTTCTATCTGAAGTGTGAGGGGTAAATATTTGTTCACAGGATGTAGGCTCCCTATTTACCTCTCTTATTGTTTCTCTTGCTGAGAAAAAACCTTTTTATTTTGAGTATGTCCCATTTGTTGATTCTTGATTTTAACTCTTGTTCTATAGGTGTCCTATTAAGGAATTTGGAGCCCGACCCCACGAGGTGGAGATTAGGGCCAACTTTTTCTTCTATTAGATGCAAAGTTTCTGGTTTGATTCCTAGCTCCTTGATCCATTTTGAGTTAACTTTTGTGCAAGGTGAGAGAAAGGGATTCAATTTCGTTTTGTTGCATATGGATTTCCAGTTCTCCCAGCACCATTTATTGAAGATGCTATCCTTTCTCCATTGAATGCTTTTGGCACCTTTGTCTAATATAAGGTAGTTACAATTTTGTGGATTGGTCTCTGTGTCCTCTATTCTGTACCATTGGTCTACCTGCCTGTTTTGGTACCAGTACCATGCTGTTTTTGTTACTATTGCTCTGTAGTATAGTTTAAAATCTGGTATCGCTATACCTCCAGTTTCACTCTTCCTGTTTAGAATTGCTTTTGCTATTCTGGGTCTTTTATTTTTCCAGATGAATTTCATGATTGCTTTTCTATTTCTGTGAGAAATTCCGTTGGGATTTTGATTGGCATTGCATTAAATCTATAGAGAACTTTTGGTAATATCGCCATTTTAATGATATTAGTTCTGTCTATCCATGAACAAGGTCTCTCTTTCCACCTTCTAAGGCCTTCTTCTATTTCTCTCTTTAGGATTCTGTAGTTTTCATTGTATAGTTCTTTCACCTCTTTTGTTAGGTTGATTCCCAAGTATTTTATTTTTTAGGATATTGTGAATGGGGTGATTGTTTCTCATTACCATTTCAGAGGATTTATCACTGATATACAGGAATGCCTTTGATTTATGCGTGTTCATTTTATATCCTGCCACTTTGCTGAATTCATTTACTAGCTCTAGAAGTTTCTTGGTAGAACCTTTTGGGTCTGCTAGGTATAGGATCATGTCATCCACAAATAGTGGTAATTTAAGTTCTTCTTTTCCTATCTTTATGCCTTTAATTTCTTTCATCTGTCTAATTGCTCTGGCCAGTGTTTCGAGAACTATGTTGAACAGAAGTGGTGAGAGAGGGCTTCCCTGTCTTGTGCCATATTTTAGGGGGAATGCTTTCAATTTTTCTCCATTCAGAATGATGCTAGCCTGAGGCTTAGCATAGATAGCTTTTACAATATTGAGGTATGTTCCTGTTATCCCTAGTTTTTCTAGTATTTTGAACATAAAGGGATGCTGTATTTTGTCAAACGCTTTTTCTGCATCTATCGAGATGATCTTATGGTTCTTATCTTAAGTCTACTGATGTGGTGAATAACATTTATTGATTTCCGTATATTGAACCAGCCTTGCATCCCAGGGATGAATCCTACTTGATCATGATGCACAATCTTTTTGATATGTTTCTGTATGCAATTTGCCAGAATTTTATGGAGGATTTTTGCATTTGTGTTCATTAGAGATATTGGTCTGTAGTTTTCTTTCTTTGAAGTGTCTTTGTCTGGTTTTGGAATCCGGGTGATGTTGGCATCGTAGAATGAATTTGGAAGTTCTCCCTCTTTTTCTATTTCCTGAAATAACTTGAAAAGTATTGGTATTATTTCTTCTTTAAAGGTTTTGTAAAACTCTGCTGTATACTCATCCGGTCCTGGGCTTTTCTTAGTTGGTAGTCTTTTGATGGCTTCTTCTATTTCCTCAATTGATATTGGTCTGTTTAGGTTGTCTATATCCTCCTGACTCAATCTGGGCAGATCATATGACTTAAGAAATTGAACAATGCCTTCACTATCTTCTATTTTATTGGAGTATAAGGATTCAAAATAATTTCTAATTATCTTCTGTATTTCTGTATTGTCTGTTGTGATATTGCCTTTTTCATCCCATATGCTAGTAATCTGAGTTCTCTCTCTTCTTCTCTTCATTAGCATGGCTAAGGGTCTTTCAATCTTATTTATTTTTTCAAAGAACCAACTTTTAGTTGTGTAATTTTTTTCAATTGTTTCTTTTGTTTCAATTTCATTGATTTCAGCTCTGATTTTAATTATTGTTTTGCTGTTGTTTTGCTCTTCTTTTTCAAGGGTTTTGAGATGAAGTGTGAGATCATTTATTTGTTGGTTTTTTCTTTTTTTAAGGAATGAACTCCAAGCAATGAATTTTCCTCTTACAACTGCTTTCATTGTGTCCCATAGATTCCGATATGTTGTGTCTGTGTTTTCATTTATCTCTAATAATTTTTGAATTTCCTCCTTGATGTCTTCTGTAACCCATTGATCATTCAGTAACATATTGTTCATTCTCCAAGTGATATAGGGTTTCTCCTTCCTTCTTTTATCGTAGATTTCCAGTTTCATTCCATTATGATCAGATAGGATGCATGGTATTATCTCTACTCCTTTATAATTTCTAAGAGTTGCCCATAAAATATGGTCTATTTTTGAGAAGGATCCATGTGCTGCTGAGAAAAAAGTGTAACTGCTTGATGTTGGGTGGTATATTCAGTTGAGAGCCACAGCCGAAGGGGCCCCAGCAAACTTCCAGCTACCAGCAAACTTCCAGCTGCCAGCTGATGATTGGCTCACAGAGGCCCCAGCAAACTTCTAGCTGCCAGCTGATTGGCTCCTCTGCAGTGATGCTCATTGGGCTGTTTCCCCTCCGATTCAGACCACGGAGCTGCTCATTGGGGGACTTTTTTGGCTCCGCCCACGCGACCCAGCAAATCGGCCTCAAGAGCAGGAGGAGTGGGGGTGTTGAGAGGCTTGTGGGAAGCCGGTGGTGGCAGTTGGGCTCTGAGTGAATTCCTGAAGAGCTCGTGTGGTGTGGCATGTGTGTTCTAAAAATAAAGTTCGTTTGTGCTTGACAAGTGGCTCGTGAATTGTGCCCAGCCAGACTGCAGCAATATGCTATATATGTCAATTAAGTCTAGGTTATTAATTGTATTATTGAGTTCTATAGTTTCTTTATCAACTTTTGTTTGGATGATCTGTCCAGTGGTGAGAGAGGTGTGTTGAAGTCTCCCGCAATTATTATATTGTGGTCTATTTTGACTCTTGAACTTGAGAAGAGTTTGTTTGATGAACATAGCTGCACCATTGTTTGGGACATATATATTTATGATTGTTATGTCTTGTTGGTGTATGTTTCCCTTGAGCAGTATGTAGTGTCCTTCC
>NW_026009765.1:0-3251 GCF_001458135.2 Marmota marmota marmota
CAAAAACTGAAAAAAGAAATCAAAATTAAGAATTCAAGCCATAAGTGGTTGTGCATACCTACAGTCCTAGCTATATGATTAGGCTGAGGCAGGATCATCATGAATTCCAGGTAGCACTGGTAGTACAGTGAGACTCTGTCTCTTATAAGAAAAATAAGGGACTGTGGGGGTGTAGCATAGTGGCAGAGTGCATGTTTGAGACCATGAGTTTGACCCCAGTACAGGGGAAAAAAACATTAAGCATTCAATAGTTGAGTTTAGCTACAGTTTAAACAATGACAATGGAAGAGAACTAGTATAGTTTACTGAATTGAAGAGAATTAATAAACTTTAGTTTTCTGAATTGAAGAGAATTACATAAAAGAGGATAAGGAACACAGGGCATGATAGGAAGAGTCTGATCTACATGTAACTAGAGATGTGGGAGAGGAGGGAAAAATGAAGCAGCATCAGTCATTAAAGAAATACTGGCCATAGGTTGGAGGTTGAAGCAGGCAGACTGCATTTAAGGGCAAGACCACAATTTTAAAGTTTAATATGTTGGAGGCAACAGCAACTTCAGAATCCATATGAAAGATCTTTGTCATTCCCATCCCTTGACCTTCTCTCCTCTAATGATCTTGTCCTCCCGACTCTGCTTCACTATGCCTATTTCTGGTCCCCCTTATCTAAACAATATCACATCAGTACCACTAAACAAAGAACTGGTAACTCTGGTCCCCTTTGTTTTCCAGTATAGTTATATTGATTAAAATTCCTTTACTGCTTTTTGACATTACTCTTTCTGCCAGTTTTTAGAGACTAGTGGCTGGACCTAAGTTTCTGGGACTCCACCACATTGGACCTCTGGCCTAGGACTTCAGAAACAATACTTAAAGCAAGCAAAATTACAACTATGATATTTACAACTATGACAAGCCATTTCAAGAAGTACACTTAGAACATGCACTGTTGCATGCATTATGGAAACACTGAGAGGGCTCTTCCATTGCAAATCCTCAGTCTCCTCTGCATCCTTGTGTGACACACACGAAAGACACAGCCCTCAAAAGTAAATGCCAGGTAAAGATTCTCTGAAGACACAATGTTATCCCCTTTATTGTCACTAAACTGTGTGACAGACCATTCTGTTTTCATTATGGCCTCCTTGGTCTAACTTTATTAAGTGCAGAGGGCCCTTGGGTCAGCCCATGTCCATTGTAATGTGCTCCCTCATGGCAGCTTTCTACTCTAGGTTGTATATGATTTTGTAAACATCATATTTATGCTCATGTCAAATGCTTCAAGGATGCTTAATGACAATAAATGCAGAAACAGATTTTGCATGCTTGTGTAATTTAATACACCTTGTTTCAAAAAGAATGTGTTTCCTAAGAGAATTCCTGTATAATACCCAGGACCTGGAATAAAGATGCCCAATATACATTTGTTACTATGAATCTCTATACATTTCTGAAAAAATAATCAGCAATTACATTTCCATTATTAGGTAAGAAAATAAAACAAGGTACTATTATAGATACACACACAAGCTGATATATTTACAACTTAATTTTTTTGGTCATATATTTGAACATTTTTAGCATTATTTTTATATGTATTGTAAAAGGCTGGTTAATTTTTAAAGTTAATTATTAAAACTTAACCACTCACAGAAAAATTACAAAAGGAAATTCAATAATTCTTTAACAAACCACCCAAACTTGGAGTTAAACTTCATTTCGTGTGAATAAAAAAAAAAGACCCAATATATTAGTCAATGCCTTTAAAATATGTGAACAAAATTCTCCTACACCTTTAGGAACTCCTATGCTCAGTAAATTTATGTCCATTCAATATCAATTCCATTTATCTTCACACACTTGGAGACAGGTAAGGATTTTACCTTAACCAACCTGCAAAAACCCACTATAATCAACTGCTCCACCACATCATTTTCTGAAAATCCATTCTGAATCGTCAGTCTGTATTTCATAGTCATTTTCAAATGAAACTGCCAGGTTCTGCACATATAATAAGGACTTAAGACTCTCCACTTGAGCCTACGAATATCCAGTTGGCAAGTAAAAGAAGGATTAAAATCTTGGAATCTCTGGTTCCATGTTACATCTGTCTCCTTTACTCTCAGTCACCTTGGATTCTGGAAATGACAGACCTGACCAATAAACCCCTTGTGATGAGTGGAAACTACCCCTGCACACACCACACAAAACACACATACACATACAACTAGGAAATACCAGCTTTCTTATCTCCAACAGGTTCCCACCAGACCAATTGTGAGAATGATCATTCATGCCATGGTTTGACAAAAGCTGCCTGACTATGGATACTTCTATGTAGTTCCCCTTGTCTTAATAATCTAGAAGTTCATATCAATGCCCCCAAATACAGGGTCTGGAAACACTTGTCTACTTCCCAGTATACCTATACTGATTAAACTTCCTTTCCGCTTTTCACCAGTACTCTTTCATTTGATTTTGAGACAAGGGACAGAACTGATTTGCTAACTGCCCCCCACCCCACCCCCATTTCATCAGGCCTCTGGACTAGGACTGAACTCTGGTTAACAAAAACTCCCATCATCTCATTTGAGCAGCTGACTTGCTATTTTTTAACAAATCACAATATAAACCAACTTTCCTGACAAACAAATTTGCCCAAGTTGTGTGTGCTCAGAGGCAGGGCAGTTAACAGGTCTTGACTCAAACATTGAGAGGAGTCAGCTGGATCTTTCAAACAGATCCAAAGAAACAGCTTCCTCTTAATATGATGCCAATCATTTTCTGCTGTGCTGTTGAATTCCTGAAGAGCTTTCCCCAAATACCCCTGGCTCCTTTCCAGGCTGCCTCCTTCCTGCAGTCTGGGACCACCATGAAAAATATGACCCCTTAAAATTAAGAGCATAGAAATTCTGAGTGGGGAAATGAGACTGGCCCACCTCCCCTTAAAAGAGGGTCAAATGCTCCTCAGCAACAGGTACAAGTGAATAAACACAGAGCCCCTTTCGTTTTTTTCAAGGAACCAGCCTAACACTTCGTCAGAGCCATGTCTCCCTCTGGCTCCCCAGACAGCCTCCTTAAGTATTCACTTGGGGTTTTACCAGTGTAAAGTCCAGTGGGGGTTTGAGGGGCTCCCCATCCCCCAGCGTTCTGGGGAAGCGGTCTGTGCAGATCCTGGACAACGCCCACAGCCACCGCAGAGACCTTCACAGGACCTGGTAGTCCCCAGTGAATCTGCTGTCTTGGGGT
>NW_026009766.1:0-3251 GCF_001458135.2 Marmota marmota marmota
ATAAAGTTAGTTTCTTTTGACAAGTGGCTCCTGATTGTGCCCAGCCAGACTGCGGCACAACACTAACCTTATTAATAGCCCTTACCCTTGCCCTCATTCTAGATCTAAACCTATGCAAAACTCTAACACTAACCCTGACCCTTCTACTGACCTTAGGTCTAATCCTAATCATAACCCTAAACCAAGACCTACTGTAATCCTCTCCCTAGACCTAATCCTGAACCTAACACTGAGCCTAGCCCTAACCATAGGTCAGAACCTAACCCTTACACTAAACATAACCTTAACCTAACCCTAGTTCTAAACCTCACACTAACCCTAAATCAAGACCTAATTCTAAACATAACATGTGCCCTAAACTTATGTCTAACTGTATCATTAACATAAACATAATCCTTGCCCTAATGTTAACCCTAGGCCAAACCCTAAATGTTTCACTATCCCAATACTTATCAATTACCCTAAACCTACCCTGAACCCTAGACCTAATACAATCATTACCCTAACCCTAACTCTAATGATAATTCAAGCTCTACCCCTAAAGTCAAACCTAAACCTAACCCTAACACTGACACAAACCCTAATAATTCCCCTAGTTTTAAACCTCACTCTTACCCTATACCTAACCCTTACACTAGACCTAGCCATAAAACTAACCCCAAAACTATCCCTAAGCATAAAACTAGGACTGATATTAGTCATGATACTAACCATAACCCTAACACAAACCCTAGCCCTTATCCTAGCCCTAAACATAGCCTTAATTATAACCCTAACCATAAGCCTAGGCCTAACTCTAACATTACCCCTAGCCCTAATCTTAGATCTAATTTAGCCCAATCCCTAACCCTATCCCAAAGACTAACTCTAACTATCACCTTAGTCCTAATCATAGTTGTAACCCTATACTTTACTGGAACCCTAATCCTAGCCCAAACCATAGGTCTAACATTAGCCCTATTCATAGCCCTAGCAGCAACCCTAGATCTAACCCTAACTCTAAATCTAATAATAAACCTTAGCCTAAACCTAAACCTAACACTGGCCCTAACCCTAAGGCTAATTCTAAAACTAGCTCTAACCCTAGCCCTAAAACAAAACCAAGCCATAGACCTAACCCTAACCCTTAATAAAAACTAAGCACTAACCTTACACTTAGCCATAACTCTATCCATAATTCGAGTTCTAAGCCAAACCCAAAAAGTAACCCTGACCCTGATTCTGACCTTAACACTAACCCTAGCTCTAAACATAACCCTTACCCTATACCTAAACATAACAATGGACCTAGCCCTAACCCTAATCCTAAAATCAGCCCTAATCAGAACCCAGGTATTTACATTAGCCATCAACCTAAACCTAGCCTTAACTTAACCCAAAACCTAGCCTTATTCTGAGCTATATCCCTAGATTTACCCCTAACCCTTACCCTATCACTAATCGTAACTATAACCCTAGCTGTAACCCTAAATTTAACCCTAACCCTAAGCCTAACCCTATCAATAATCATAACAATAACCCTAGGTGTACCCCTATCTCTAACCATATAAATTACCCTAACCATAACCCTATCCCATAACACTAAACATGAAATTAGCTCTAGCCATAATCCTAGCACTAAACTTAGACTTAATCCTAGACTGAACCATAATCCGAGCCCTAACCCTAGTTCTATTCCTCATCCTAACCCTAAACCTACATATAACTTCATCCTATATCCTAAACTAACCATAACCCTAAACCTAACCCTAACCCTCACCCTAAACCCAGGCATAACACAAAGCCTAGTGCTAATCCTAGCCTTTATTTAATCCTAACCTAACCCTAAACCTAGCCATAAGACTAACTATAACTCTTGCCCTAGCCCTAGCCCTAGCTCTATCCTTAGCCTTAATCCTAATCCTAGATCTAAGCCTAAGTCTAAATCTAAACCTAACTCTAAATTTAACTCTAAAATAAGCCTAAACCAAACCCTAACACTACCCCTAACCATAATGCTAATCCTAAAACGTGCCCTAGCCCTAGCCCTAGCCATAAACTAAAACCAAGCCATAGCCCTAATCTTAACCCTTAACCTAAATCAAACCCTAACTCTACAAGTAACTCTAAAACTAACTTTAAAACTAACCCTGACCCTGACACCGACCCTAACACTAATCCTAGCTCTAAACACCACCCTAACCTAAAATTAACCCTAACACTATATCTAGCCTTAACCTAACCCTGAAACTAGCCTTAATCATAACCCTAGTTCTAACATTAGTCATTGTCCTACCATAGCCCTAACCCTAACACAAATTCTACACCTAATTTGAGCCCTAACCTTAGCTTTAACAGTAATACTAGCCCTAACACTAACCTGACATTAGCCCTAAACCTAACTCTAACCCTATTCCTTACACTAAGGCAAACCCTAACCCAAATCTAACCCTAAACTTAATTCTAATCCGTAGCCTAACTTAAATTCTAACCATAATACTAGTCTTAACCCTAGCCCTCATTCTACCTCTAAACCTAACCCTGACCCTCATCTGACCCTAACAGTAACCCTAGGTCTAAACCTGACCCTAACCCTAAACCAAACCCTAACACTAGCCCTACTGGTAAGCCTATACATATACGTAAGCCTAACACTAGAACTAGACCCAAAGTTAATCCTAAATATAGCTATAACTCTAGCTCTAGACCTAAACAAAAACATAGCACTAGCACTAACAATAACCCTTAACCTAAACCGAACACTTACCATACACCTAGACCTAAACCTAGTCCTAATTCTGGCTGTAACCCTAAACCTAACCCAAAAACTGACTCTAATTCTAACACTGAACCTAGCTTTAAAATGACACTAACTCACAACCTAGACCTAAGACTAGACCTAGTTATAACCCTAACCCTAAAATTAGCGCTAAACATAACCCGAGCTCTTACATTAACTATAGTCCTAACCCTAGCCCTAATTATAACATAAAACCTAGCCATAAACCTAGCCCTAAACCTAGGCCTAAACTGAGCTCTAAGCATAACCCTAAGCCTAAACCTAGCCCTAAACCTAGCCCTAACCTAAGCCTTGCCTTAGACCTAACCCTAGCTCAAAGCCTAACCTTTACACTACACATAACCCTAGATCTATCTTAAACCCTATACCTAACCCTAGCCCTAATCCTAACATTAAACTTAGTCTGAACTTTAGCTCTAAACATATCCATTACCCTAACCCTAACCCTAAATAAAACCCCATCTCTATCACT
>NW_026009767.1:0-3251 GCF_001458135.2 Marmota marmota marmota
TGTTAGCTTTCCCTACTAGAAGCCCCACATTTGGAACTTCTATGACAAAGGTTGTCTAAACAGGTTAGTTTAGATTTCAGGTTAGGGTTAGAGCTAGGTTTAGAGCTAGTCTTAGGGTTAGAGTTAGTTTTGTTCAAATTTCTTTGATACTGGGCAAGTTTAATCTTTTATGTAGCCTTACTATTTTCCACAGATTTGGGCCTTGATTCAATGGTTCACTGTAAAAAACAGTTTGTATTTTAAAGTTTCTCTTCAATTTGACCTATATGGGTAAATAGAAATGGAGCTGGAAATCAAACAGGGTTTGTGTTAGCTGCTTGAAACTTTACACACTCAATTAGTTCTCAGTGAGCATTCTCAGGTTTGTTTCTTGTGGAAGTAGCCCTCAGCTGAAGTAGAAAGAAACAGATTTTTCTCTGAGCACTTTAGGAGCAAGCAGAATTCCCGTGTACTGAAAGAGCTTCGAATTTTTTTGGTCATATTACTTTGATACTGTACAGGATTCATCCTTGACCTAGCCTTTGTAGGTACCCAAGTTTCAACCTTTAAGGTTCAATGGTTCACTTTTAGAAACAATTGGAATTTTTAGATTTCACTTCATTATGGCCTACAGGTGTGAATGGAAATGGAGCTGGAAATCAAACAGGGTTAGTGCTAGCTGCTTGAAATTTTACACAATCTGTTCTCTGTGGGCACTCTCTGCTTTCTTCCTAGTGAAAGTTTTCCAAAGCTGATACATGCAAAAGACATTATCCAAGGGCACTTTAGAAGAAAACAGGGAAGTATTCATGTACTGAACTACTGCCCCCAATTATTTGGTAAGATTTTTTTATACTGGGCAGGATTTATCTGTTAGCTTGCCTTACTAGGCTTTCCCAAGTTTGGGAATTCTATGATCAAATGGTCTCTATACAGGTTAAGGTTAGGGTTAGGGTTAGGGCTATGGTTAGAGATAGTGTTAGGATTAGAGTTAGTTTTTTTTTCAAATTTCTTTGATACTTGGCAGGAATCATCTTTAACTAGCTGTACTATGTTCAATTCAATGGTTCGCTGTCAGGAACAGTTTCTATTTTAAGGTTCCACTTCATTTTGACCTATATGGATACATGGAATTGGTGCTAGAAATCAAACAGGGTTGGTGCTAGCTGATTTAAACTTCACACACTCAATCAGTTCTCTGTGGGCACTCTCTGGTTTGTTCCTTGTGAATGTAGCCCTAAGCTGAAGCATTCAAAGCAAGTTTATCTGAGAACACTTTGGGGAGAAAAGAGGTAAATATGAATATACTGAAATACCTCCCCCAATTATTTGGTCATATTTCTTTGATACTGTGCAGGATTCATCTGTTACTTTCCCCACTAGGATCCCCAATTTTGGGACTTCTATGATCATAGGTTCTCAAAACAGTTTAGGGTTAGGGTTAGGGATCGAGTCAGATCTAGCATTAGAGATACAGTTAGATATGTTCAAATTTATTTGATAGTGGGCATTGTTCATCTTTTCCTTACCCTTGTTATGTATGCCAGGTTTGGATCTTCTCAATTCAATTGCTCACTGTCAGGAACAGTGTATATTTTAAAGGTTCACTTCATTTTGACCTCTATGGGTAAATGGAAATGGAGCTCGAAATCAAACAACATTGGTTCTAGCTGTTTGAAACTTCACTTACTCAATCAATTCTCTGTCAGTACTCTCTGATTTCTTCCTTGTGAAATTATCCCAAAGCTG
The DNA here is from genome assembly GCF_001458135.2 of Marmota marmota marmota. Lineage (NCBI taxonomy): Eukaryota > Metazoa > Chordata > Mammalia > Rodentia > Sciuridae > Marmota > Marmota marmota. The sequence continues at coordinate 1,729 of NW_026009767.1, forward strand.
AAGCATGCAAAAACAACTTTATCCAAGAGCACTTTAGGAGACAACAGGAAAATATGCATATACTGAACTACCTTCCCCCAATCATTTGGTCAGATTTCTTTGATTCTGCACAGGATTTATCTGTTAGCTTGCTCCACTCATCTCCACAAGTTTGGGACTTCTATGATGAAAGGTTCTCTAAACAGGTTAGGGTTAGTATTAGGGTTAGGGTTTGTGCAAGTGTTAGAGTGAGAGTTAGGGTTAGAATTAGTTTTGGTCAAATTTTATTGATACTGGGTAGGATTCATCATTTACCTAGCCTGACTATGTTTGCCAGTTTTGGGCCTTCTTGGTTCAAGGTTCACTGTCAGGAACAGTTTGCATTTTAAGGTTTCACTTCATTTGAACCTATACGGGTAAATGAAAATGGAGCTAGAAATCAAACAGAGTTTGTGCTAGCTGCTTGAAACTTTACACACTCAATCTGTTCTCTGTGGGCACTCTATGGTTTCTTCCTTGTGAATGTAGCCCTCAGCACAAGCATGCAAAAACAACTTTATCCAAGAGCACTTTAGGAGAAATCAGGGAAATATGCGTGTCCTGAACTATCTCCCCCAATTATTTGGTCAGATTTGTTTGATACTGCACAGGATTCATCTGCTAGCTTGCTGCACTGGATTCCCCAAGTTTGGGACTTTATGATCAAAGCTCTATAAATAAGATAGGTTAAGGTTTTGTTTTAGGGTTAGTACTAGAGTTAGAACTAGTGTTAGGGTTTGAGTTATTTTTGTTCAAATTTCTTTGATACTGGGCAGGATTTCTCTTTTACCTAGCTTATTATGTTCTTAGTATTGGGCCTTCTAGTTTCAATTGTTCACTGTCAGGAACAGTTTGTATTTTAAAGTTTCACTTCAAGTTGTCCTATATGGGTAAATGGAAATGGATCTGGTAATCAAACAGGGTTGGTGCTAGCTGCTTGAAATTTCACACACTCAATCAGTTCTCTGTGGGAACTCTCTTGTTTCTTCCTAGTGAAGGTTTTTCAAAGCTATGGGATGCAAAAAAAACATTATCCAAGAGAACTTTGGGAAAAAATAGGGGAAATAGGCATGTACTGAAACACCTCCCCCAATTATTTTGTCAGATTTTTTTTTGATACTGGGCAGGATTCATCTGTTACCTTGCCCTACTAGGCAGCCCAAGTTTGGGACTTCTATGATCAAAGGTTCTCTAAATAGCTTAGGTTTAGAGTTAGGTTTAGGGCTAAGAAATAGTGTTAGGGTTAGAGTTAGTTTTGTTCAAATTTCTTTGATACCAGGCAGGATTCATCTTTTACTTAGCCTTACTATGTTCCCCAGGTTTGGGCCTTCTTGGTTCAAGGTTCGCTGTCAGGAACAGTTTGTGTTTTAAGGTTTCACTTTATCTTGACTCATATGTGTAATTGGAAATGGAGCTGGGTAACAAACAGAGTTGGTATTAGCTGTTTGAAACTTCACACACTCAATCAGTTCTCTGTGGGCACTCTCTGATTTGTTCCTTGTGAA
>NW_026009768.1:0-3251 GCF_001458135.2 Marmota marmota marmota
AGGGGGAGCAGTGCCCAGGAAAGCAGGATCAGAGGGAGAAGGTCCCAGGGGAGCAGGGCCCATGGGGAACAGGGCCCATGGGAAGCAGGACCAGGTGTAGTAGGGCCCAAGGAGAGCAGGACCAGGATATTAGGTCCAGGTGGAGCAGGGCCCAGAGGCTCTGGGACGAGGAGCCGCCTTTCCTAAGATACCCAGAAGCCTTCAGACTCCCTTGGTCTTCTTGCAGGCAGCTCCGGGCTTCCAGTCCGCCCAGCACCCTTCGCGCATGCGCACGCCTTTGGCTGGAGGCGCGCGCGGGCCGCCACCCAAGGGCTCCAGTGTCAGTTGGGGCTCTGGCGTCCGTTGGGGCTCCAGCAGGGCAAGGCGCAGGCGCGAGCGCAGAGGCGGGTTCCCAACGGCCGGCCGGGCTCCCATGGAGGCGTCCAGACTCAGTCCCATAGGCCCCGAGGTACTGGACCCGCGAACCTCTCCCGTCCCCAGTGTGTCCCTGCCTGGTCCTGTGCTCCCAGGGCAGCCCAGGAGCCTGCCTTGCCTCCCCTGGGACGCGGGCCATCCGCACCAGATCCGGAAGTGAGGGGTGTGTTGTCCAGTGCGACCCCACGTCGAGGCGTCCTCCATCCATGTCCTTTGCAGCCTGTGTGGCGCCTGGGCTCCAGGGCACCTGTGCGGTGCTTGAGAAGCAGGGTCCCAGTCAGCAGGTCCTCGACTTGGCTCCTGTCCATGTCAGACGAAGTGGTGATGGTCATCTACTTGTTCCCTGTGAAATCTGTGAATGTTGGGGACACTGTTTTCTGGCATCCGGGTTGTTAGCTGAAGGACGCTCTTTTCCCGTGATCTTAGCGACTTTGCACAAGGGAATATACTGAGCCGAGTTTGCTGAGTGAGATGTGGTCACACTGTGACTGACGTGCTGTCGTAGGTTGGCTGTTGGTGGGAGCCTCTGGACAGAGCACCTGAATGATGATGGGAGATCCGTGTGACCACAAGTAGTGTGCAATAAAGAGTCATGTTTTATTATTATTAAATTTTGTGGTACTCATCTTTTACTTGAGTAAAGTTATGTGTTCTTTTTTGTAAATGTTCATTGGCCACTGGGGTGTCAGAGTTTGGTTTTGGGGATGCTAATATGTTTTGATTTTGCCTTTGCCTGCTGTGTAAGAATTGTGGGGTGCATGGTTGCATCTGACTGTGTTGCAAACTTTTTTCCTTCTTGGGAATTGTGGAAATTTAGAGGCCAAAGGCGTGCGCATGCGCGAAGGGTGCTGGGAGGACTGGAAGCCCGGAGCTGCCTGCAAGAAGACCAAAGTTATGTTTCAAGTTGGCTGGTGAGAATATGAGATTTGTATGTGTCTGGATGGATTATTGAAAGAAAGTTGTATCTCTAATGAGAGAGTAGGACTGGTTACGTTTGGAGGGTGTGGGAAATAATACATACAAACTCAGGGAGTTTGGTGTAGGTGTTTGTATTTTGGCTTTAGAATATTTCACCTGTGGTTCTCTGCAGTTCCCCCCCCCCACCCCCCGCCGCCGCAATGCTGCAATTTTTGTTTGTATCGTGGGTTATTTGGAAGAGATACGTGTATGTGCATGTGCATATGAGCAATGTTAAGTAACGTCATTAGGTGTATTTTCGGTGGGTATACAGTCGATTTTGGGAAATGCAGTGGGAATGTTTGGCTACTCAGGAGATCATGTATAGTTGTGGGTTTGCTTGTTGTTGTTTTATGGATTTTTGTATTTCCTTGTGTGAGGTCAGGTCTATGACTAATCTTGAGTGGCAGAATGAATATGTGTGATTGTGAAGTGTATGTTATTCTCCTTTTTGGGAGATGGATAATTTATATCTTTATGAATATCTGGAAAGGTGTGACTTTGCATATGCAGGTAGTGTGAGATAATAGGATATTTACATATTTATATGTAGCTATTTGATGCTTGTGGAGATTTACATGTGTATTGAATTTGTAGTTTCTAGCATTCCTTGGGTGTCTGTGGGGTGTTTTAGGAACAGAGTTGTGTGAAGTAAGATTGTGCAGGGGACATGGGTACAAGTATTCCAGGGGTCTGGCAGTTTTGGTGAATATCTTCTGGGGGAATGTATTTTAAGTGAGGACTTACCAGTATGTAACTGGGAAGTAAGGCTGTCTGTATCTGATGGAATGCTGGGCCTGTGCATTTATGCCAAAAAGTGGGAATTATGTTTGTACGTATTACAGGTATGTAATATGCTACAAGTATTTCTTAGTATTTGGGGGATGTAGGAGCTGGTTTCCATTTTTAAAAATTAAAAGTTTTTAAAATTTATAAGTGTTTGATGTATATTTTTAAGTGGCATGCTAGAGAATATTGTGGGTCTTTGGCATGTGTACTACTCTGTGTATATTGAGCTGTGGGGTGGATGAATTATGTAAGTTTATTTTCAGAAATGTGGTTGTTATATCAAAGTGTATTTGTTTGGAGAATGCTGGGGTGTCTACATGTGTGTGGAAATATTTGTGGATAAGGTTTATGTTGTGTTCTGAAGATGTGGAATGTGGCAGTGTTTGAGAGAGGTCTGTATATTCAGGTATTGGGAATGTTTGTGTATATGTGTTAGTGTGTGGGAGTTATGTGTGTATTAGTCATTGTACCTTTGTACATGTGTTTGCTCTTCTGTCTGTATTGTTTTGGTACTGTGATTTGAGCCCAGGGCCTCACACTTGTGTAATTAGTGTTTTTGTATGTAGGCATAAGAGTGTTTGGATATGTTTGGGCTCAAGGGTCCTCTTTCTGTTTATTCTGGAATGTAATGTTTAGAGAGATTGGTGATGTTGCTTGAAAGAGTGGTCCTGATGTTTGTGTTTGGTCTTATGTATTTGAAATCTATAGGCTATTGGTGGTCATGTGAGTATTTTAACTCATGGATTTTTGGTGAGTATTCTGGGGTTGTGGGAGGTTAGTTGTGTGTGTTTAGAAATAGAGAAGCCATGTAGACTGGCTGTGCATTTGGGAATAGCAGATTGTAGGAATTTTAGGGCTTTAGGCTTTTGCTTCAGTTTTGGCTGGGGGTGGTGTGTGAGTTAACTTGTGTATGCTAGGTGGTTTTCTGGAGTCTGTGCCCATAGTATTTTCACAGTGTGCATATGGACAGTTTGTCTATTGTATGTTTGTATCTAGCGCATGTGTATGTGTGTGCATAGTTATAGTAATGACGTGAACATTCAGGGTACTAGGGTTTTCTATTTTAGGTAGAAACTGGTAATTTGTCTATG
>NW_026009769.1:0-3251 GCF_001458135.2 Marmota marmota marmota
AAAAAAAAAAAAAAAAAAAAGAAAGGGCTGGGGATGTGGCTGAGTGGCAAAGCACCCGAGATTAAATCCTCAGTACAAAAAAAAAAAAAATAGGATGACTGGCACCTTAATCCAAGACCAGGGTCTCAAGGTGCTGAGACCCTCCCATCCATTCTTCCACCTCCATCCCCTCACTCAAGGGTTCAGCTCTCACCCGGGTCTTTCCGGCACAGAACTTCCCATCACTGTCTTCTAGTCCCGCTCAATTGTCCTTTATATGGCATCCTTATAATTGTGCGTATCTGTTTCTCGTCTGTATCTAGAGTGTAAATCCCCTCGAGGGCAGAAAGCTTGCCATTTGACTCTGCACTGTGTCCTCCATGCCTAGGAGAAGGCTTAGCGTGACACCCAGTAGGCACTTGATGAACACTTGGGGAATTGGTGACAATGTTGTGGGTGCTGCCCCTTGGACCCTCCATGGAGAATTTTTGAGAGAACTGAGAAAATCCCAGGGTGTCGGACAGGCTAACCCAGAGCCCTTGCCTGCAGACTGCGACCCTGGGGGGCCCAGGGTCTGTTCAGCCACCCATTGGACTTTTCCTCTTGCCAGACGCTGCCCAGCCCTCTGCCACGCCCGAGGTCTCCCACCCAGCCTCTGACCCAGGCTCTGATGGACTAGAGGCCATCGTCACAGTGACAGAGACCCTGGAGGAACTGCAGCTGCCTCCGGAGGCAGTGGAGAGTGAGTCCCGTGGCGCCATCTACTCCATTCCCATCATGGAGGATGGAGGAGGCGGAAGCTCCACTCCAGAGGACCCGGCTGAGGCCCCCAGGACCCTCCTAGGTAACTCAAATGTCCCCTAACCCTGGGGAGATGTTGCCACCTCAGAGAGGCTGAGGGCACAGGGGCACAGCCCAGGTAGATGCTGGGGTCACAGCTGCCATGAGTTGGTCCTGTTCTTTCTGGGCTTAGTGGTACGTGGCCTCTCCCCTGTCCCTGCCCTGTCCCTCTCCTGAATGTTGCTTTTCTGCTCAACTCCACCCTGGACTCTCTGGGGCTAGAGATGTAAGGGGCTGCCCCTGGGAAAGAGAGTTGTCCCTCTGTTGGTCCCTCCTTGCCTTTCCTACCCAAAACAGAGGATTGACAGACTAGAAGAGGGGGACACAACCGCCCTGTTTTCCTGAGCTCATGACAGCTCGCAGCCCTTCTTAAATATGGCTTCAACAGCCGGGTACTCGGTGCGCACCTGTGATCCCAGCGACTCAGGAGGCTGAGGCAGGAGGATGGCGAGTTCAAAGCCAGCCTCAGCAACTCAGTGAGAGGCCCTAAGCAACTCAATGAGACCCTGTCACTGAATGAAATGGAAAACAGGGCTGGGAGGTGGCCCAGGGGTTAAACGTCCCAGGGTTCAATCCCAGGGACCCAAAACCAAACAAACAAAAATGCCCCAATAGTGGAGCTCAGGTTGAAGTCCCCCTGTGTGGAACACACACCAGCCCTCCCCAGGCCAGGCTCTCCCCCACCCGCTTTCCCCAGCCCCCACCCCCTTTCTTCCCTACCTGTCCTTCCTCCCACAAGGCTGTGGGGTGCTGTCCCTGGTGCTGAACTCTGTTCTTGGCCCAGAATTTGAAACCCAATCCGTTGTACCGCCCACCGGGTCCTCTGACGAGGAAGACCAGATGTTGGAGGAAGAAGAGAGATATGAGGACGAAGAAGAGGCAGAGGAGGAGGAGGAAGAGGAGGCGGTGGAGGACGAGGACCTATGGGCCTGGCCCAGCGAGTTCAGCAGCCCTGTCCCCACTGAGCCGGAAGCGGAGGACTCGCTGTCCCAGGCCTCCCCGCCAGCAAGGGCAGTCCTGCAGCCCGGAGCATCTCCACCTCCCGAGGGACAGTCAGAAACTCCCAGGCCTCCAAGGGCCCGTGGACCGCCTACCGAGACTCTGCCCACTCCCAGGGAGGGGACCCTGGCGTCCCCACCACCTTCCACTCTGGTTGGGGAGGAAATCGAGGGTCCTGAGCTACCTGAGGTCCCTCGAGGAGAGAGCGAAGAGACAGGGAGCTCCGAGGATGCCACCTCCCTGCCTCCAGCCACACAGGCCCCCGAGGCCACCGGGGAGCTGGAAGCCCCCTCTGAAGAGGACTCTGGGAGAACCATCCCCGCAGGGACCTCGGTGCAGGCCCAGCCAGTGCTGCCCACTGATGGCGCCAGCCGAGGTGGAGTGGCCGTGGCCCCCTCATCAGGTAACTCTGCCCAGGGCTCGAGCTTCCTAGTGATTCTCCCTTTCCCCCTCCTGCAGCTCGGGATCACCCGACCCGGGGTCCTTTAATCCCCCTCGTCCCCGACTCTCCTGTCCTGACTCTCCTCGTTCTCTTCCCTGTTGGTCTCCTATCTCGGATACCCCACCTGGTGATTTCCATCCCAGCTCTCTGAGTCCTCACCCTGTGACCCCGGCCCCACTACTGACCACCCGTGACCCTTCTGTCCTGGGGACCTCTACTTGTGACTCACATCTCACTGACCCGCAGTACCTCCTCATGCCTCTTCAGGATGCCCTGGTCACCCATGGCATTCTTTGGGGTCAGGCCTGCTTCCTCTGCTCCCTCCCGACCCCTTTCCCGTGCTGACCCCTTTAGTCACCTCCCACTGATCTCAGGGAAGCCTGGGAGTCCAGCCCTGCCCTTCGCCCTCTGGGGTCCAGGAGAGCCCTCCCCCTACAGAGCCTTAAGCGACTACTTCTGTGAAGTATTTTTTTTTTTCGACTGTTTCATGGAAAACAAGCCTTGGAAATAAATCTCTATTAAACTGCTTTGTAACCAAACTTCGGCCCCCTGTCTCCCTCTGAAGCTGCCCACCCTTCTTACCCCATGCTTCTGTGTCGGGAGCTTCTCTTTGGCTCCGGGTCGCGGCCTCTCTGTGTCTCCTGGTCTCTTCTTCCGGCTCCAGGCTTTCCTGTCCTCATGGTCTAACCGCCCCTTGCTGCCCCCCCAGCTCCTCCTCACACCTGTCTACACTCCCCCTCTTGACCGCTGACATCCCAGATTTGACTGTACGCATTGCCCCAGAGAAGCGGTCAGCTGTCCATCTGCAGGGGTACTGAGAGCTGTGGTCCCTCACTTCTGATGGGGAGAGACCCCACAGCCTGGGGCAGTGCGATGAGCATTTCTATTCATTTTTGGTCCACTTGGGTGGCTCCTGTCGAGAGTATTGATCGAGAAACCATAGGGCCAGCTCCTTGGCCTTCAGGTGCCCTGGCCCCTCATCCCCACCCCC
>NW_026009770.1:0-3251 GCF_001458135.2 Marmota marmota marmota
TTTTTTTTTTTTTTTTTTTTTGAGACAGGGTCTTGCTAAGTTGCTCAGGTCCTTGCTAAGTTGCTAAGGCTGGCTTTGAACTTACAATCTCCTGCTTCAGCCTCCCAAGTCACTAAGATTACAGGTGTGTACCACTGTGCCAGACTAGATCTATAGATTTAATTCAGTGGTAATCAAAATCCCAACAGGACATTTTGTGGATATTGACAGATTTATCTTTAAGTTTATATGTAACAGTAAAATGGCCAAAACCACTAAATAAAATATTAAAGGAGAAGAATAAATTTGGAGGACTGACATTAGTTGACCTTAAGCCTTAATATAAAGCTACAGCAATCCAGACATCAGTATTGTGAAAGAACAGACAAAAAGACCAATTGTAACAGAGTAGAGCAACCAGAAATGTATACACATAAATTCAATAAATGCAACTTCACAAAAGGTCAACTCCAACATACCAGAGCAAACATTGTTTTTTTTTTTTCAACAATGGTGCTGGAATATCTTGACATCCAAACACAAAAAATAAATGCATCTAGACACAGAGTTTACACTCTATAAAGATAAACTCAAAATTGATCATGGACTTAAAAAAAATGTAAAACACAAAACTGTTGAAGTCCTTAAGGACAACAGGAGAAAATCTAAATAACATTAGTTTAGCCATGACATTTTAGAAAATATGGGAAAGACATGATCTACGAAAGAATTAATAAGCTGGACTTTATGAAAATTAAAAATTTCTGGTCTATGAAGGGTTTCAAGACAATAAAAACCACATCCATAGAATTGGAGGGAATTATTGTCAAAATCAAATCTGATAAAGGCTTATTATCTAAAATGTAAAATAACTCTTTAAACTCAACAATAAGAAGACAAAATGATTAAAACATCAAGTCAAAGATCTTGACAAACATCTTATAAAAGATGTACAAATACAAAATTAGCATATAAAAATACTCAACATTATGTACCATTGTGGAAATGCAAATTTAAAAAATGAAGTACCACTACATGCCTATTCTGAGAGGGAAGATTTATAACATTGAAGACAGGTATGGTAGGGCACTCCTGTAAACCACAGAAGTGTAATTTTCTTAATATTCAAATACAGTGAGTTTTAGCAGATCACATATTTCAAGGTCCATTTTATCAAGGTACTCAAAATTTATTGAAGGAACACTGCTTAGAAAATTACTTTGTTATCCTTTTCATGTTCATGTGATCTGTATTTATGACATTGTTTTCATTTCACATATTATTAATTTGTATCTTCTCTTGCTTTCTTAGTTACCCTGCACAGAAACTTACCAATTTTATAGTGCTTTTATAAAACCATGTTTTGACTTCCAGACTATGCTCTTTTGATTTTCTCTCTTCAATTTCACTGATTTTTGTCCCAATGATATAATTTATTTTCTTCTGTTTCCTTTAGATTTAATTGGGTCTTATTTTTCTGACTTCCTAAGATACAAGTTTAGATTATTATTTTAGATTGGTGTGTGTGTGTGTGTTTAAAAGTTGTTAGAAGAATAAAGTCAAAATAATCAAAGAAGACCACTTACCTCCATAGAAGGCAATCTGTTATTACCATGAAGACATATTTTGAGACAGGTGGAAAACATTGTTGGAACTTTCCTTGGTATTCTGGAAGGAACTGGGCTGGGCACTGCAGGACCTCATGGGAACAAATGCTCCACAGATTTTTTCCTGTAATTAGGTAGTCAGTCATGCTGCCCAAATGATGAGCATGACAGCACCTCTAAGTTTCCCAGGCCCTGTGCTCATGTATCAATGCTTAACAGTTCTTGTGAAGCCATTTACCATTTGTGACCCTAGCAAATATCATACGTGGCAAGGACAAGGCAGAGAAGTATCAGTTCTCAGCTACTATTTTACTCTAACCATTGCCAGCAGCACAGAATCAAAATATGTCCCCTTCATGACATGGAATATATCTCACACTATTTTGTGCAAACAGTCAACCACTTTCCCTTCCCACATAGTTGTTTGCCACAGTGATCTTGGCAAAACTCAAAAGTGGCTATGAGCCATGGCACAAGGAAAAATTAATGCAAAGGAAGCCATCTATCAGAATGCTGAGCAAGGAACTTGACCTTTGCTCTGTGATCCTATAGTCTTTCATGTATAACATAGAAAAAATGCCAGTTATTCTGTTGTAGGACCATTGTGGGGACTGAATAATGTAGCACTTAAGCAGAGTGCCTAGACATAAGTGAGGCTGAGTCCTTGTGAGTTTATTCCCTTCAGTCTATATTCAAACCTTCATCTGACAGTGTTCTTGACCTACAAGTTCTGCTTCTGTCATCTGACAGAATTTGTTGATTGATGGCCCAATAGCCACACTTACAAGTGCCCAAGGGTAAAAATAAATAAATAAAACCCCTAATTTAGTTCAAAGAAGCAGTATGTCTAGTCTCAGGGGAAATTTAGGATTTTTCCAAATCATTCATAGCTATCAATTTCCCCCTTTTCAAATGATGATTTTTTTTCCAGCCTCCCCTGCAGCTAAGGGTGACCAGGAGACTCAGCCCTGCCCAAAGAGGTACACAGAGAATGTGTTTGGAGGTTCTGTACAAGAGGTTGTGTCATAATAAGAGAGATGGATGTGAGAGAGGATGGTGGCAGTTGCAATGCAATAAGGGAGGCTAGAGATGTTGCAGCCATACTGTGAAAGGCACAAGAGTCAATTTGTTAAAAATAGTTGAGCTGGAGGATAGAAGCCTCAGTGTGCTTGTGGCATCTCTGATCAGCCAAATCAGTGCAAGTGCACCTCCAGGTTTCCATTCAAAATAAGAAAATGGTCAGGTTGTTGGTATCATTGCCTCTAAACTTTTCCTTACTCATTTAAAAATAAGTTTCAGAAATACAAGTACCCTGACTGCATTCCCAGAAATTCTGATTTTATCAGTTTATTTAGTGGTGTCTTTAGGTATTTAAAATGTTTTCTGGCCTTGCATGGTGGCACATGCCTATAATTACAGCAGCTCAGGAAACTGACACAGGAGCATGGAAAGTTAAAGCCAGCCTCAGAAATTTAGCAAGGCCCTAAGCAACTCAGAGAGACAACACTCTGAAAATTAAAAATAAAAAAAAGGTCCTGGGGATCAGTGTTTAAGTGCCCCTGGGTTCAATCCTCAGTCTCCCTCCCCAAAATGTTTTCTATTGTAAGAACTGAGAAGCAGACACATGACAAGCTTTAATATCATAAGGAAGACACAGGTAGACAA
>NW_026009771.1:0-3251 GCF_001458135.2 Marmota marmota marmota
ACTGGGCATATGTTGCATATAATAGCCAGAGGTTAGTCCAGAAGTCCCCATACACTACAATGTAGCATAAAAAAAAAAAAAAAGTCCTGAAAAGAGCTGCCACTGTTTTAAAGTAAAAGGACACACTTGCAAATGTTCTGAAACAAAAGTACACCATTCAAAAAAACATTGAAAGCCTAGAAATTATAACCCTCAGAAGAGATTCCCTGAAAGGACACAGAACTACAGAATAACTGAATAAGAAAATCTCCGTAAGAATGCCACTCCATAAAAAGACATAACAACAGAATGGCATGCACAGGGAGACCTTCCTCCTTAGGAGGCAAAACTACCTGCTTACAGGGAAAAAATAAGTCAGAGTGAGCAGAATGGAAAAGTCAGTATCCAACTTTGAAAAGGGATTCACTGTAAACAGTACAAATGCAGAGGTGAAAGAAACACGCCAACGAACGCCGAAGCAATAAACCTGTGTACAAAGATTCTCCAGCATGGATATTTTAGTTAGCTATGAATAGTAAACTCCAACAACGGTACAGAAATGATATCTTAAAATATAGTGCAAGACTTTCACAGAAAACAGAATAAAAAAACGGACAAAAAATTACATACAACTATGTTAGGCATTTTTCCAAGTAGCTTAAATACACTAACTCAGTGTGAAAGAGATCACCTTGTCATCTCCATTTTCATGGAGGATACCAAGGCATAAAGACACAAACTACTTTTCCCCTGGATCACAAAGAAATTTTTTTAAAGTATTTAAACATACATAGTCTGACATCAGAAAGTGAAAGAATGCATCTTCAATGGAATTTTGAAATGAAAAGAAGTGAAAATTATTTTAATATTTGAAGCAAAAAAATTTAGTTATCACTGTTGACTGGATCATACCAGTGATTCTTAATTAGGAAAATATCTTTCCTATAATCTATTATTTCAAACTACTCAAGATAGCATGATACCAGTTTTCTCCCATGGTCTCTCTGCTGTTTAGAAATTTAAAGCAGGTTCCAGTGACAGCAGATGAACCATCACCCACCAATGAAACTCAAAGTCCATGAATCTCACCTCCATGCTTAAAGCTTCTGAACAGGTTTTTAACCTTTAATTTTAAACATGAGCAGATAACCCAGGATTAACAGAAGCTGGAAAGGCTTCTTTTGTGAAAGAAACATACCAGGCAAATTAACAAACAAAAAAACCTTCAGGAGAGGGAGTAAAGAAAGAAGAAAATGTTCAAAACCTATCATTAGTGTCATAAGAAAAGTTTGACTCATTAAACAAGAAGCCCATTCTCATTTCAAAATTGTTAAGGAGCTTCCGATATCAACACAGTGTGGTAGTGACATAATAATAGACCTATAAATCAGTGTATGGAATTGAAAGTCCAGAACTAAACCCTCATTATTGTGGTCAATTTACCTTCAATGGGTTAGCAAAGCATTTCAATGAGAAAGGACAGTTTTTTCCCCCCCACAGATGGTTTTAATACTACTGGATATCCACAGGCGAAAAGGCTAAACTGAAGTCCTCATCTCACACCACAACAATATTTGACTCACTATGGGTCAAAGATCTAAAGGTAAGAGATGAATATTTAAAATTTTGAGAAATAAATACAGGAGAAAAATTTTATAAACTTGGCTTTAGAAAGATTTCTTAGTCATAATACCAACACTGCAATTCACTAAAAGACATGAATTATAGTCAGATTATTCAACAGTCTTAAAAACTTACATACTTTTGAAGAATTATTATGAAAAGAAAGTCCAGACTGAAAGCAAATATTTGAAATACATCCATTTGAGACACACACACACACACACGCATATATATATATATATAGAGAGAGAGAGAGAGGAGAGAATATGTATACAATAACATAAATAACCCAATAAAAAATAAACCAAATTATTTATGTACATATTTTACTAAAATATATAAATGGTTAAAGAGCATATGGAAAGATATTCAACATCATTAATTATTAGGTGAGTGCATATTAAAATTATAACAAAATATCAATTCATATTAATTTTAATGGCTATAAACAGAAGATAGAAAAATAATAAAAGTTTGCAAAAATGTGAAGAAACCTCCTAGGTTGCTAAAGAGAACATAAAACGCAACAGCCACTTTGGAATATAGTTCTCCAGCTTCTTAAAGCCTTAAACATAAACTAAATGCATGATTCAGTATCCTCCTACCTATACAAGAGAAATGGAAGACATGTTTACAGAAAGACTCCCATATCAATGTTCAAAGCAGCATTATTCATAATAGCCCTAAAGCAAAGTTAACTCAAATATCCATTAACTTGAAAACAGATAAACAAAATAATGTATATTCATTAAATGAAATCCTATGCAATAAAAAGGAACTATAAATATATAACATGAATAAAATTCAAAAGCATTATGCTAAGCAAAAGAAGTCAGACACAAAAAAGCATAGAATTCCATTTATATCACATTTTCAGAAATCCACAGAAATAGGAAATAGATACATGTTGATGGGATCTTGTGTTGAGAATGAGGTGCTATTGACGGTGATTTGATTCTGAGGATGAGATTTGCAGTTCTAATTAACATGAATTATTTTTATAAAAAGTAAAACAATATGCAGGTATCATTTTACTAAAATTAAAAGTATTTAAAAATGGATATCTGTTTCAAAAAGCAGAGTATGAAAATTGAGAATAACTTTATAGTAAATAATCCTGGAAAGCCCAACCATGGTAAAAGTGATAAAGGTTAGCACCATCAGTGATAAATGCTGTTGGTATTATGTCCCTTGATCTAGTGCAAAGATAATGGCACTTTAACTCTCCAGTCTTTCTTTACAAAACCCATGAGCCCAATTTAACCTTGAGAAAAAGTCAGTCAATTCCAACTAAAGAATATGTACAACATATCTGGTCAGGAATCCTCAAGACTGTTAAGTTGCACAAACAAACAAGTCTGAAAAACTGACACAGAGCTGAGGAAGCTAAGAACACACCAGGACTAAATGCATTGAGATATTCAGGTGTGACCCTGAAACAACAACAACAACAAAAGGACATTAGTGAAAAATAGAAAATTTTGAATAAGTTGTCAAATTTAGTAATTAGTGATGTGAGTTCCTTGGTTTTGACAAATGTTCCATGATGACATATGACATTAACTATAGAGAAAATTCTATGTGTATACAGCAACCTTCTGTACTAGCTTTGTAAATTTGGTTGTGTTTTTTTTTTTTTTTTTTTTTTT
>NW_026009772.1:0-2242 GCF_001458135.2 Marmota marmota marmota
AGATTAAGGCTAGGTTTTGTGCCAGGATGAGTGTATGTGTTAGGGCTAGGGCTAAGAGTAGGGCTAGTGCTAATGTCAGGCCTAGGTTCAAAGTAAGTGGTAGTTTTATGGTTAGGTTATGGCTAGCTCTAGTGTAAGGGTTAGGCTTAGGGTAAGGGTCAGTTTTAGAGTTAGGTGTTTTATTAGGTTCAGCATCTGGGTAAGGTTTGGTTTAGGTTAAGGTTTAGGTTTAAGGCTTGTGTTAGCATTAGGGTTTGGTTAGGGATTTGGGTAATGGATAGGGTTAGGCTTAGGATTCAGTTTAGGTTTAGAGTAATGTATATGGTTATTTTTAGCGATAGTGTTAGCATTAGGCCTAGGGTTAGCATTTGGTTTAGGCTTATCTTTAGGGTAATGGATAGGCTTAGAGTTAATGTTAGGGCTAGGGTTAAGGTTAAGTTTATTGCTAGGGTTAGGGTTATGCCTAGGGTTAGTGTCAGGGTTAGGTTTAGTTTAAGTATTAGGGTTTGAGCCTGGGTTAGGTGAAGGATGAGGGTTAGGGTTAGATTCGTGGCTAGGTTTAGGGTTAGGGTTAGTGTTATGATTAGGGAAAGGGTTAGAGTTTGAGCTAGGCTTAGGACTAGATTGAGGGTTATGGTTAGTGTTAGGTCTAGGATTATGGTTAGGGTTACAATTAGGGCTAGGTTTAGGGCTAGATAAGGGCTAGGTTTGTGTGACGTTTATGGCTAGCTTTAGGGCTATGAGTAATGTAAGAGCTCGGGTTACAGTTATGGCTTGTTTTAGGGTTAGGTTTATGGATAAGTCTAGTGTTAGGGTTAGGTTTTGGGTTAGGATAAGGTTTAGAGCTAAGGTTTGTGTTAGAGTAAGCATCAGTGTTTGGGTTAGGGTTAGGGCCAGAATTAGGAATAAAGTTGGGTCTAGAGATAGGGTGTCTTTGTGTAAGGTTAAGTATTACTGTTAGGGCTAGTTCAAGGTTTTTGTTTATGGCTAGGGCTAGATTTATGACTCTATTTAGGATTAGGTTTGGTCTAGTGCTAGTGTTATTGTTAGGTTTAGGCATAGGTTTACCGGTAGGGGTAGAGTTAGGGTCCGGTTTAGGGTTAGTTTTAGGTTTAGATCTAGGGTTAGTGTTAGGGTCAGAATAAGGGTCAGGGTTTAGGATAGGGCTAGAGCTAGAATGAGGCCTAGGGTTAGGACTAGTAATAGAGTTAGGGTTTGGGATAGGCTAAGGATTAGTGTTAGGACTAGGGTAGCATAGGTTAAGGGATAGAATTAGACTTAGGGTTAGGATTAGGGGTAGGGTTAGGGATAGGGTTAGGGTTAGGGTTAGACTTAGAGTTAAACCTACGTTTAGGGCTTGGAATAGCAAGAGCATTAGGGCTATGCCTAATGAAAGAACTTGGTTTCAGATTAGGGCTACTTCTTGGTGTAGCATTAAGGCAATGTTTAGAGCTAGGGTTAGTCTTAGGATCCGAGTCAGGGTCAGGGTTACTTCTAGCATTAGGTTTAGCACTCAAATTATGGCAAGGTTTAGGGCTAGGTTTAGGGTTAGTGTTTGGTTTAGGTTAAGGATAAGGGTTAGTTTTATGGCTCAGTTTTTTTAAGGCTAGGTTATGGTTAGGGCTAGTTTTCCAATTAGCATTGCTGTTAGGGTTAGTGTTAGGGTGAGATTTAGGCTTAAGTTTAGGGTTTGATCCAGTTTTAGGGGTAGAGCAAAGGTTAGGGCTAATGTTGGTCTAGGGATAGGGCTAGGTTTGGGGTTATGGTAAGGGATAGGTTTAGAACTAGGGATAGGGATAGGGGGAGAGTTATAGTTAGTCTTAGGGATAGGGATAGGGTTAGGTTTAGTGTTAGGCCTAAATTAGGGCTAGGATTAGTGCTAGGGTTAGTGTTAGGTTTAGGCCTAGGTTTAGGGCTAGGGTTAGTGTTATGGTAAGGTATGATGTTACAGCTATGTTTAGTGCTAGGACAAGGGATAAAATTAGGGAAGGTCTGGGGTTCAGATCAGGGTAAGGATTAAGGCTGGGCTTAGAACTAAAATTAGGGCTAGGGATAGAGCTAATGTCAGGTCTAGCATTAAGGTTAGGTAGGGTTAAGGATAGGGCTATGGCTCAGTTTTGTTTTAGAGCTAGGCCTATGGTTAGGGCTGGTTTTATGATTACCAATAGTGTTAGGGCTAATGGTAGGGTGAAGTTTAGGCTTAGATTTATTGTTATGGTTAGATCTAGGTTTAGGGCTATGG
>NW_026009772.1:10022-33654 GCF_001458135.2 Marmota marmota marmota
GTTAGGGTTAGGGTTAGGGTTAGGGTTAGGGTTAGGGTTAGGGTTAGTGTTTGTGATAGGGTTATGTTTAGGGTTAGGGTTTAGGTAAGGGTTAGGGTTAGTTTTAGAGTGAGGGTTAGAGTTCGGTTTAGGGTTAATGTTAGAGTTACTGTTAGGGTTACTCTTAGGTTTAGGTTAGTGTTTGTGATAGGGTTAGGGTTAAGGTTATCATTAGATTTATGGTTAAGATTAGAGTTAGATTTAGGGTTAGGCTTAGGGTTAGAGTTAGGGTTAGTATTACTGTTAGGTTTAGGGTTAGAGTTATGGTTGCGGTTAGTTATATGGTTAGGGTTGGAATTAGGATTAGGATTAGTGTTAGGGTTAGGTTCAAGGTTAGTGTTAAAGTTAGTGTTAGTGTTAGGGTTAGGTTTAGGTAAGGGTTAGGTTTAACATTAGGTTAGGGTTAGGGTTATGGTTTGGTTAGGATTTGTGTTAGGGTTAGCATTAGGGTTCAGGTTTGTGTTAGCGTTAGGGTTAGGGTGTGGGTTTGTGTTAGTGTTACGGATAGGATTAGGTTTATACTTCGTGTTAGAGTTTCGGTTAGGGTTAGTTTTAGGGTTGGTTGTAGGTTTATGGTTAGGATTATGGTTAGTGTTACAGTTAGAATTAGGGTTAGGCTTAGGATTAGTGTTTGGGTTAGTGTTAGAGTTAGGTTGAGGCTTAGTGCTAGCGTTAGGGTTAGAGTAAGTGTTAGGGTTAGGGTTACGTTTATGGTGAGGTTTAGGGTTAGTGTTATGGTTAGCATTAGGGTTCGTGAGAGTGTTAAGGTTAGGGTTAGTGTTAGGGTTTGGGTTAGGTTTAAGGTTATTGTAAGAATTAGTGTTAGTGTTAGGGTTAGGGTTAGGTATAGTGTTAGGGTTTAGGATAGGTTAGGGTTAGTTTTAGGGTTAGGGATGGGTTTAGGGTTACGATTAGGTTTGTGTTAAGGTTAGGGTTAGGGTTATGGTTAGGGTTAGTTTTAGGGTTAGGGTTAATGTTAGGTTTATGGTTAGTGTAAGGGTTAGGATTAGGGTTAAACTTAGGGTTCGTGTTAGTGTTAGGGATAGGGTTAGTGTTAGTGTTAGAGGTAGGGTTAGCTTTAGTGTCAGTGTTATGGTTAGTTTTAGGGAGAGTGTTAGGGTTACTGATAAGTTTAGGGTTAGGGCTAAGGTTAGGGTTAGTGTTAGTGATACAGTTAGGGTTAGGGTTAGTTTTACGGTTTGGTTTAGGGTTAGATTTAGTGTTAGGATTGTGTTTCTCTGAGGGATATGGTTTGTTTTAGGGTAAGGTTTAGTGTTCGAGTTTTTGTTAGGGTTAGGTTTAGGTTTAGGTTTAGGATTAGGGTTAGGGATAGTGTTATAGTTAGTGTTAGGTTTAGGGTTAGGTTTAGGGTTAGTGTAAGGGTTAGGATTAAGATTAGTTTTAGGGTTAGTGTTAGTGTTAGGGTTAGGGTTAGTGTTAGCTTTAGTGTTAATGTTAGGGTTAGGGTTAGGAGAGTGTTAGGTTTCGGGAGAGTGTTAGGGTTGGGGCTAACATTACAGTTAGGGTTAGTGTTACAGTTAGGGATAGGGTTAGGGTTCGATTTAGGATTATGTTTAAGGTTATGTTTAGGGTTAGTTCTAGGCTTAGGGTTAGGGTTTGGATTAGGTTTAGGATTAGTTTTACAGTTAGGGTGAGGGTTAGGGTTAGTGTTAGGATTAGTATTCGTGTGAGGGATTAGGTTTGTGTTAGTGTAAGGGTTAGGGTTATGGTTAGGATTAGGGTTAGAGTCAGGTTTAGGTTTAGGTTTAGGGTTAGTTTTAGGGTTATTTGTAGGTTAGGGTTAGTGTTAGGGTAAGGGTTAGGATTAGTGTTAAGGTTAGGGTTAAACATTGTGTTATGGTAAGGATTAGGGTGAGGGTTAGGGGTAGGGTTAGTTTTAGGGTTAAGTTCAGTGTTAGTGTTAATGTTAGGGTTAGGTTAGTGATAATGTTAGGGTTAGGGATAGGATTAGGGTTACTTTTAGGTTTAGGTTTAGCATTAGGGTTAAGGTTCGTGTTACCATTTGGGTTAGGTTTAGGGTCAGGGTTAGTGTTAGGTTAGGGTTATATTTATGTTTAAGGTTAGTTTGGGGTTAAAGTAGTGTTAGGGTTCTGGTAAGGGTTAGGTTTAGTTTTAAAATTGGGGTTAGGGTTTGAGTTTGGATTATTGTTAAGGTTAGTGTTAGGGTAAGAATTATGGTTTGTGTTAGGTTAAGTGTTAGGTTTAAGTTTTTTGTTAGGTTTAGAGTTAAAATTAGGGTTTTGGTTATGATTAGAAAGAAGGTTAGAGTGAGGCATAGGGTTGGATTAGGGTTAGATTTAAGATTATGGGTAGTTTAGGTATAGTGTTAGGGTAAGAGTAAGGGTTAGTTTAGTGTTAGGGTTAAAGTAAGAGTCAGAGATAGGGTTAGTGTTAGGTTTAGGTTTAGGCTTAGGATTATCCTTAGTGATAGGGTTATTGTTGGGGTTATTGTTAGTGTTAGGATTAGCATTAGGTTTAGTGTTAGGGCTTCTTTTAGGTTTAGGTTTAGGGTTCAGTTAGGGTTAGTGTTAAAGTTAGTTATAGTGTTAGGGTTGGGGTTAGGGTTAGTGTTAGGGTTAGGGTTAGTTTTAGGGTTAGTGTGAGGGTTAGAGTTAGGGTTAGGGTTGGGTAAGTGTTAGGGCTATGTTTAGGGTTAGGTTTAGTGTAGGATTAATGTTAGTGATTGGATTAGATTTAGTGTTAGTGTTAGTGTTAGGGTTAATGTTATGTTTAGGATTAGGGTTAGGTTTATGGTTAGAGTTAGTGTTATGGTTACTGTTAGTGTTACAGTTATGGTTAGGGTTATGTTACATTTAGGATTAGTGTTACTGTTAGGGTTAGTTTTAGTGTAAGTGTTAGTGTTAATGTTAAAGTTAGTGTTAGTTAAAAGTTAGGGCTAATGTTAGGTTATGTTTAGGGTTATGTTTTGGGTTAAGGATTGTGTTAGGGTTATGGTTAAGCTTATGGTTAGGGTTACATCAGGTTTAGGGTTATGGTTAGGGTTAGGATTACTGTACGGGTTAGTATTAGTATAGGGTTAGGGTTTGGGTTATGTTTAGTGTTATGGTTATTGTAATTTTAGGGATAGTGTTAGTTTTAGGGATACGGTTAGTGTTAGTGTTAGATTTAGGGTTAGGATTAGGGTTAGTGTTCGGGTTACGGTTAGGATTTGTGTTAGGCTTAAGGTTAGGATTATGTTTAGGTTTATGGTTATGGTTAGGGTAAGTGTTAGGGTTAGGGTTAAGTTAGGTTTACGGCAGGATTAAGGTTAGTGTTAGGCTTCAGGTAAGGTTTAGTATTAGGGTTAATATTAGTGTTAAGTTTAGGTTTATGGTTAGGTTAGGGTTAGGGTTAGGTTTAGGGTTCGTGTTAGGATTAAGGTTAGGGTAAGTGTTAGCTTTAAGTTTATGGTTAGGGTTATGGTTAGGGTTATTGTTAGGGTTAGGGTTAGGGTTATACTTAGGTTTAGAGTTAGTGTTAGGATTAGGGTTAGGTTTAGGGATAGCTTTAGGCGTAGGGTTAGGTTTAGATATATTGTTATGATTAGGTTTAGGGATAGGATTAGGGTTAGTGTTAAAATTAGGATTAATATTAGTGTTAGGGTTAGTTTTAAGGTTAGGGTTAGGGTTTCCTTTAGGGTTAGGATTAGGGTTATGGTAGGGTTTGTGTTAGGATTACGTTTAGGGTTAGTTTTAGGGTTAGGGTTAGGGTTACAGTTAGGGTAAAATTTAGGGTTAGGTTTAGGATTATGGTTACAGTTAGTGTTAGTGTTGGGATTAGGGTTTAGATTAGTGTAAGGTTTAGCATTAGTGTTTGTGTAGGGGTTAGGGTTAGGTTTATATTTAGGGTTATGATAAAGATTAGGATTAGGATTAGAGTTAGGTTGAGGTTTAGGGTTAGGTTAGGGTTAGGATAATGGTTAGGTTAATGGTTAGGGTTAGAGATAGTGTTAACGTTAGGGTTAGGGTTAGGATTAGTGTTAGGATTAAAGTTAGGGTTTAGGTTAAATTAGGGTAAGGGTTACGGTTATGGTTCATGTTAAGGTAAGGTTTATGATTTGTGTTAGTTTTAGGTTTAGGTTTAGGGTTAGTGTTAGGGATAGGTTTAGTTTTACGGTTAGAGTTAGTGTTAGTGTGAGGGTTAGGGGTTGTGTTAGTGTTAGAATTAGGTTTATGGTTAGGGTTAGTGTTATGGTTAGAATTAGGGTTAAGTTTAGGTTTAGTGTTTGGGTTAAGGTTAGAGTTAGGTTTAGGGTTAGTGGTAAGGTTAGGGTTAGGTTTAGTGATAGGTTTCGAATTAGGTTTAGGGTGAGGCTTAGGATTAGTGTCAGGGTTAGGTTTAGTTTTAGGGTTAGGTTTAGGTTTGGGGTTAGGGTTAAGGTTAGGGCTAGGTTAAGGTTAGTATTTGGTTTAGGTTTTGTGTTAGGGTTAGGGTTAGGTTTAGTGTTACGCTGAGGTTTAGTGTTAGAGTTAGGTTTGGGTTAGGGGTATGGTTAAGGTTCGTGTTTGGATTAGGGTTAGGTTTATTGTTAAGTTTAGGGTGAGGGTTAGAGTTAGGGTTAGGTTTAGTGTTAGTGTTAGATTAGTGTTAGGGTTATGGTTAGTGTTAGTGTTAGTGTTAGGTTTAGGTTTAGGGATAAAGTTATTTTTAGGGCTAGGGTTAGTGTTAGTGACAGGACTACAGTTAGGGTAAGGATTAGGTTTAGGGTTAGGTTCAAGGTTAGGTTTAGGGTTAGGGTTAGGGTTAAGGTTAGTGTTAAGTTTAAGGATAGGATTAGGGTTAGTAGTAGTGTTTGTGTTAAGTTTAGGTTTAGGGTTAGCATTAGGGTTAGGGATAGTTTAAGGGTTAGTATTATGGTTAGTTTTATGGTTAGGGTTAATTTTCAAATTAGGGTCAGGGTTATGGTATGGTTAGTGTTAGGGTTTCGGATAGGATTTGGGTTAGGGATAAAGTTTGGTTTAGGGTTAGTGTTACATTAGGGTTAGGGTTAGCGTTTGGTTACGGTTAGTGTTAGGGTTAGATTTAGGGTTATTGTTAGGTTTAGTGTTAGGGTTAGGTTTATGTTTAGGTTTAGGTAGGGTTAGGGTTAGGATTAAGGTTTTTGTTAAAGTTATGGATATGGTCAGGTTTTGTGTTAGGGTTAGATTTAGGGTTAGTGTTATGGTTATGATTAGTGTTAGAGTTAGGGTTAGGTTTAGGTTTAGGGTTAGTTTTAGGTTATGGGTAGAATTAGGGTTAGTGTTAGGTTTAATGTTAGATTTAGGGTTAGGTTAGGGTTAAGATTAGGGTTATATTTTTGGTTTAGAGTTAGTGTTAGGGATAGGATTAGTGTTAGGGTTAGGGTTAGGTTAGGATAAGGGTTACAATTACAGTTCATGTTAGGGTTAGGGTTAGTGTTATTGTTAGTTTTAGGTTTATGGTTAGGATTAGGGTTAGAGGTATTGTAGCATTAGGGTTAGGTTTAGCATTAGTGTTTGGGTTAGGGTTCAACTTAGTTTTAGGTTTAGTGTTAGGGTTAGGTTTGGGATTTGGATTAGGTTTAGGGTTAGGGTGAAAGTTATTGTTAGGTTTAGGGTTAAATTTAGTGTTAGGCTTAGTTTTAGGGTTAGGGTTAGGGTAAGGGTAAGGGTTAGTGTTAGGGTTAGTGTTATGATTAGTGTTAGGTTTAGGATTAGAGTTTGTGTTAGAGTTAAGGTTAGGGTTCAGGTTAGTGTAAGGTATTCTGTTAGGGTTATGGTTAATTATAGGGTTAGGGTTGGGGTTAGGGTTAGGTTTAGTGTTAGGGTTGGTGTTACGGTTACAGTGAGGGTATGTGATAGGGTTAGGGTTAGGGTTAGTCTTAGGGTTAGGATAAGAATTAGTGTTAGTGATAGGTTTAGAATTATAGTTAGGGTAAGTGTTACGGTTAGGGTTAGGTTTACGGTAGAGTTATTGTTAGTGTTAGGGTTAGTGATAGGGTTAGGTTTAGGGTTAGAGTTAGTGATAGGTTTGGGTTAGGGTTAAGGTTAGGTTAAGGTTAGGGTTATGGTTAGAGTTAGGGTTTGTGTTATGGTGAGGGTTAGGGTTAGATTTAGATTTAGGTTTAGGGTTAAATTTAGTGTTAGTGTTAGGGTTAGGGTTAGGGTTAGGTTAAGGTTTTATGGCTAGTTTAGGGTTAAGGTTAGAATTAGTATTAGTGTAAAATTAGAGTTAAGGTTAGGGTTAGTTTTACGGTTAGGGTTAGGGTTTTTTTAGGTTTATGATTAGGGTTATTGTTAGGGTTATGGTTACGGTTAGTATTAGGGTTAGATTAGGGTAGGTTAGAGTTTGGGTTAGGGTTAAGATTAGTTTTAGGGTTAGGGTTAGGTTAGTGTTAGTGTTAGGGTTAGGGTTCTTGTTAGGTTTAGGGTTAGGGTTTGGTTAGGGTTAGGGTTTGTGTTAGGGTTAGGGTTTTGTTTAGCGTTAAGGTTACTGTTAAGATTAAGGTTACATTTAGTGTTAGAGTTATGGTTAGGATTAGAATTAGGGTTAGGGTTAGTGTTAGATTTAGGGTTAAGTGTTTGTGATAGGGTGAGGATTAGGGTTAGGATTCAGGTTAGGGTTAGGTTTATTTTTAGAGTTAGGTTTAGGGTTAGGTTTAGGTTTAGTGTTAGGGTTAGTGTTAGGTTTAGGGTTAGGTTTGTGTTAGGGTTAGGTTTTGAGTTAGCATTAGGGTTAGATTTAGCATTAGGATTAGGGTTAGGGTTGGCGTTATGGTTAGGGGTAAAGCTAGTGTTACAGTTAGAGTTAAGTTTAGGTTTACGGTTAATGTTTGGTTTAGGCTTAGGGTTAGTGTTAGTGTTAGTTATAGAGTTATGCTTGGGGTTAAGATTTGTGTTAGATTTAGTGTTAAATTAGTGTTAGGGTTAGTGTTAGGGTTAGGTTAGGATTAGGGTTAGGGTTTGTGTTAGGGTTAGGGTTAAATTTAGGGTTTGTATTAGGGTTATTGTTAGTATGTGTGTTAGTGTAAGGGTTACGGTTTGGGTTAGGGTTAGGGTTCATGTTAATGTTAGGTTTGGGGTTAGTATTAGGGTAAGGTGTTGGTTTATGGTTAAGTTTAGTGTTTGTGTTACAGTTAGGGTTATGTTTTGTGTTTGGATTCGTGTTTGGGTTAGAGTTACAGTTAAGTTTATGGTTAGAGTTATGGTTAAGGTTATATTTAGTGTTAAGGTTAGGGTTAAATTTATGGTGAGGTTTAGTGTTCATGTTAGGGTTAGGGTTAGTGTTCAGGTTAGTGTTTGGGTTAAGGTTTGTGTTAGGGTTAGCTTTAGGATTAGGGTTAGAGTTACTGTTATGGAAAGTGTTAGGGTTTGTGTTAGGGTAAGGGTTAGGGTTAGGGTTAGGGTTACAATTATTATTACCATTAGGGTTAAGGATAGGGTTAGGGTTAGTCTTAGGGTTAAGGTTATATTTAGGAGTAGTGTAAAAATTAGCATTAGAGTGAGGGTTGTTGTTAAGAATAGGATTGGATTTAGGGTTAATTTTAGGGTTAGGGTTAGGATTAGGTCTAGTGATATGGTTAGCATTAGGATTAGGTTTAGGGTTAGTGTTATGGTTAGCATTAGGAATAGAGTTAAGGTTAGTGTTAGTGTTAGCATTAGGGTTAGGGATAGGGTTAGTTTTAGTTTTTGGGTTATGGTTAGGTTTAGGTTTAATGTTATTGTTAGTGTAAGGTTTATGGTTATGGTTAGGGTTAGGGTTAGTGTTCGGGTTAGGGTTAGGGTTACAGTAAGTTTAGGGTTGATGTTAGTGTTAGAGTTTGGATTAGGGTTAAGTTTAGTGCTAGGGTTAGGTTTAGTGTTAGGGTTAGGGTTATGCTTAGGTTTAATGTTAGTGTTAGGTTTAGTGTTAGGGTTTGTGTTATGGTTAGGGTTTGGATTAGGATTAGGTTTACAGTTAAGATTGGGGTTACAGTTAAAGCTAGGGTTAGTATTAGGGTTAGTGTTAGGTTTAGGGTTAGTTTTAGTGTTATGGTTAGGGTTAGTGTTTGTGATAGGGTTAGGTTTAGGGTTAGGGTTTAGGTTAGGTTTAGGGTTAGATTTAGAGTTAAGGTTAGGGTTGGGTTTAGGGTTAATATTAGGGTTACTGTTAGGGTTAGGTTAGTGTTTGTGATAGGGTTAGGGTTAAGGTTAACGTTAGTTAGATTGGAGTTAGATTTAGGGTTAGGCTTAGGGTTACGGTTAGTTATCGGGTTAGGGTTGGGGTTAGGGTTAGGGTTAGGTTCAGGGTTAGTGTTAGGGTTAGTGTTAAGGTTAGTGTTAGGTCAGGGTTAGGGTTAAAGTTAGGTTAGGATTAGGGTTTGTGTTAGGGTTAGCGTTAGGTTTAGCATTAAGGTTAGGGTTTGTGTTAGGGTTAAGGTTAGGGTGTGGGTTAGTGTTAGGGTTACGGTTAGGGTTAAGTTTAAGGTTCATGTTAGAGTTTTGGTTAGCTTTAGTTTTAGGGTTAGTTGTAGGTTTATGGTTAGGATTTACAGTTAGCATTACAGATAGAATTAGGGTTAGGTTTAGGATTAGTGTTTGGGTTAGTGTTAGAGTTAGGTTGAGGCTTAGTGTTAGCATTACAATTAGAGTAAGTGTTAGGTTTATAGTTACATTTATGGTGAGGTTTAGGGTTAGTGTTAGTGTTAGGATTATGGTTCATGGGAGTATTAGGGTTAGTGTTAGGGTTATGGTTAGGTTTGGGATTATTGTAAGGGTAGGGATAGTGTTAGGCTTAAGGATAGGTTTATTAGGGTTAGTTCTAGCTTTAGGGTTAGGGTTAGGGTCTGTGTTAGGGTTAGGTTAGGGTTATGATTAGGGTTAGTTTTAAGGTTAGGTTTAGTTTTAAGGTTAGGGTTAGGGTTATGGTTAGGTTTAGGGTTAGTGTAAGGGTTAGGGTTAGGGTTATTGTTAGGGTTAAACTTAGGGTTCCTGTTAGTGTTTGGGATAGGGTTAATGTTAGGGTTAGGGTTAGATTTAGGGTTGGCTTTAGTGTTAGTGTTAGGGTTAGCATTAGGGAGAGTGTTAGGTTTAGGGATAGGTTTAGGGTTAGGGCTACAGTTAGGGTTAGGGTTAGTGTTAGTGTCACAGTTAGGGTAATGGTTACTCTTAGGGTTCATTTGAGACTTAGTGTTAGGGTTATGTTTAGGGTTAGTTTTAGAGTTGCAGTTAGTGTTAGGTTTTAGGTTAGGTTAGGGTTAGTGTAAGTGTTAGGGTTAGGATTAGTTTCAGGGTTAGTGTTAGGACTAGGGTTGGGTTTAGTGTTAGCTTTAGTGTTAGTGTTAGGGTTAGGGTTAGGGAGAGTGTTAGGGTTAGGGATAGGTTTATGGTTACAGCTAAGGTTAGTGTTAGGGGTAGTGATACAGCAAGGGTTAGGGTTCATTTTAGGATTAGGGTTAGGGTTATGTTTAGGGTTAGTTGTAGGGTTAAGGTTAGGTTTAGGGTTTGGGTTAGGTTTAGGCTTAGTTTTAGAGTTAGGGTTAGGGTTAGGGTTAGGGTTAGGATTAGTGTTCGTGTGAGGGATATGGTTTGTGTTAGGTTAAGAGTTAGGGTTGTGGTTAGGATTAGGGTTATAGTGAGGCTTAGGGTTAGGTTTAGTGTTAGTTTTAGGGTTACTTGTAGGTTAGGGTTAGTGTTAGGGTAAGGGTTAGGATTAGTGTTAGGGTTAGGGTTAAGGTTTGTTTTATGGTAAGGGTTAGGGTGATTGTTAGGGATAGGGTTAGGTTTAGGATTAGGTTCAGTGTTAGTGTTAGTGTTAGGGCTAGGGTTAGGGATAGTGTTAGGCTTAGGGATAGGATTATGGTTACTTTTAGGTTTAGGGTTAGAATTAGGGTTAAGGTTATTGTTATGGTTACAGTTAGGGTTAGGGTTAGGTTTAGTGTTAGGGTTAGTGTTATGTTTATGGTTAACGTTAGTTTTGGGGATAGGGTTAGGGTTAGGGTTCTGGTTATGGTTAGGATTAGTTTTAGAATTGGGGTTAGGGTTTTGGTTAGGGTTATTGTTAAGGTTAGCATTAGGGTAAGAATTATGGTTTGTGTTAGGGTAGGGGTTAGGTTAGGTTTTGTTAGAATTAAAATTACGGTTTTGGTTATGTTTAGAAAGAAGTTTAGAGTGAGGCATAGGGTTAGGGTTAGGGTTAGTTTTAGGGTTATGGGTCATTTAGGTATAGTGATAGGGTAAGGGTTAGGGTTAGTGTTAGTGTTAGGGTTAAAGTAAGGGTCAGGGATAGGGTTAGTGTTATGTTTAGGGTTAAGGTTAAGATTAGTGTTATTGTTAGGGTTAGGTTTACATTTAGGGTTTGAATTATGGTTAGGGTAAGGTTTTGTGTTTGGGTTAGTGTTAGGTTTAGTGTTATGGTTATGTTTATGTTTAGTGTTAGGGTTAGAGTTAATGTTAGTATTATTGTTAGTGTTAGAGTTAGTGTTAGGGTTAGGGTTTGGGTTATGTTTATGGCTAGTTTTACAGTTAGGTGTAGGTTTAAGGTTAGTGTTAGGGTTAGTGTTAGGGTTCACGTTATAGTTTTTGTTAGGGTTAGGTTTTGTGTTAGGGTTAGGTTTAGAATTAGTTTTAGTATTAGGTTTAGGGTTAGGATTAAGGTTGTAGTTAGGTTTAGGGTAAGGGTTAGGTTTAGATTTAGGGTTAGTGTTAGGGTTAGGGTTAGTGTTAAGGATAGTGTTAGGCTAAGTGTTAGGGTTAAGGTTAGGATTAGCTTTATTGTTAGGTTTAGGGTTAAGATTAGGGTAAGGTTTGGGTTTAGTGTTATTGTTAGGGTTTGTGTTAGGTTTAGTGTTAGTATTTGGGTTAGGGTTAGGCTTAATGTTATTGTTAGGGTTAGGGTTAATGTTAGGGTTAGGGTTAGGGTTCATGTTATAGTTAGTGTTAGGTTTGGGGTTAGTGTTAGGGTTAGGGTTAGAAATAGTGTTACAGTTAGGGGCAGGTTTCGTGTTAGTGTTAGGGTTGGGGTTAGTGATAGGGTTAGGGTTCAGGTTATGGTTAGTGTTAGGGTTAGGCTTAGAGTTAGGGTAAGTGTTAGTGATAGGTTTAGGTTTAGGGTTAGGGTTAGTTAGGGTTAGTGTTAGGGTTAGAGTTAGGATTAGGGTTAGGCTGAGTGTTAGGGTAAGTGTTAGGTTTTGTTTTAGGTTTAGGTTTAGTGTTAGTATTAGGGTTAGGGTTAGGTTTAGGGTTAGTTTTAGAATAGGTGTCAGTTTAAGGTTAGTGTTAGGGTTAGTGTTAGTGTTCGGGTTATAGTTTGTGTTAGGGTTATGGTCTTGGTTAGGGATTGTGTTAAGTTTAGGTTTAGAATTAGGGTTATGTTTAGGGTTATGGTTAAGATTAGGGTTAGTTAGGTTTAGGATTAGTGTGAGTGTTAGTGTTAGGTTTAAGGTTAAGTTTAGGGTTAGGCTTTGTGATAGGGTTAGGGATGCAGTTAGGTTTAGTGTTAGGGTTAGTGTCACTGTTCATGTTAGAAATAGAATTAGGTTTAGGGTTATGGCTATGGTTAGGATTAGGTTTAGGTTTGGGATAGGGTTATGTTATGGGTTATAGTTCATATTAGGGTTAGGGTTATGCTTAGGTTTAGGGCTACAGTTAGGGTTATATTTAGGAATGGGGTTACAGTTAGGGTAAGGGTTAGTGTTAGGTTTAGTGTTAGGGTTCTGTTTATGGTTATGATTAGGTTTAGTGTTAGACATAGGGTTAGAGTTAGGGTTAGTGTTTGGGTAAGGATTAGGGTTAGGTTTAGGGTTTGGGTTAGTGTTAGGTTTAGAATTACAGTTGGGGTTAGGGTTAGTTTTATTGTTAGGTTTAAGGATAGGTTTCAGATTAGGGTTGGGCATAGTTTTAGTATTAGGGTTAGGTTTAGTGTTAGGGTTAGTGTTAGAGTTAGTGTTAGGGATAGGGTTATGGTTCGTGTTAGGGTTAGTGTTATGGATAGGTTTTGTGTTAAGTTTAGGGTTAGGGTTAGAGTTACAGTTAGAATTAGGCTTAGAGTTAGGTTTAGTGTTAGTTTTAGGGTTACGGGTAGGGCTATGGTTAGTTTTAGGGTTAGGGTTTTATTTTGGGTTTGGATTAGTGTTAGGGTTTGGGTTAGGTTTAGTGTTAGGGTTAGGGTTAATGAGAGGGTTATGGTTGGCTTTAGGGTTAGTGTTAGTGTTAGGGTTAGGGTTACTGTTACAGTTAGATTTAGGTTTAGGGTTAGGTTGCTGAGAGCCACAAAGAATGGCCCCTGGCAATTTGCCAATAGTATTCCTTGAGAGGTGAGCCATTAAGATGTTGCTGGATTGATTCAATTGTATATTAGACCTTTACTGTCCGCCTCAGGGGCCAGCTACTTTGGAGTTCTCCTGAGGATTGCCTGGGGAGTTCGCTTTGGTTGGAAAAGTTCCAGTGGTGGGAGTTCTGGTTGGTGTGTGGTGTATTCCTGGAAGAGCTGCCTGGGTGGCATTCAGGAGAGTTCCCGGGGATTGTGCGTGGAATGCTGTTGGAGTTCAGGCAATAAAATTTGCTGTTTGTAGATATAAGTGCTTTGTGGTGGCTTGGTGATTTGTGCCCAGCTAGACTGCAGCATTAGTTAAGGGTTAAGGTTAAAGTTAGGGTTAGTGTTAGGGTTGAGGTTAGTGTTAGGGTTAGGGTTAGGTTTAGGGATAGAGTTACTGTTAGGGTTAGGATTAGATTTAAGGTTAGTGTTAGGGTTAGGGATAGGATTTGTAGTAGGGTTATGGTTAGGGGTAGTGTAATCGTTAGGGTTATGGTTAGGATTAGGGTTAGGGTTAGGATTAGTGTTAGTGTTAGGGTTTGTGTTAGAGATAGTGTTAGGGATAGTGTTAGGGTTAGGGTTAGAGTTAATGTTGGGGTTAGGGTTAGGGTTAGCTTTAGTGTTAGTGTTAGGGTGAGGTTTCGTGTTAGGATTAGGGTTAGTGTTGAGGTTAGAATTAGTGTTAGGTTTAGGGTTAGGGTTAGTGTTAGGTTTAGTGTTAGGGTTAGGTAAGGGTTAGGGTTTGGTTATGTTATGGTCAGGGTTATGGTTTAGGTTAGGTTTTGTGTTAGGGTTAGGGTAAGAGGTAGTGTTAGTGTTATGGTTGAGGTTAGGGTTAGGGATAGTGTTAGTGTTAGTGTTAGAAATGGGGTTACGTTTAGGGTTAGTGTTAGGGTTAGGCTTAGGGTTTGGTTTAGGGTTAGGGTTAGTGGTATGGTTAGGGTTTGGGTTTGTGTTAAGGTTAGGATTAGGGTTAGGGTTAGGATTAGTGTTAGTGTTAGGGTTTGTGTTAGAGATAGTGTTAGGGATAGTGTTAGGGTTAGGGTTAGAGTTAATGTTGGGGTTAGGGTTAGGGTTAGCTTTAGTGTTAGTGTTAGGGTGAGGTTTCGTGTTAGGATTAGGGTTAGTGTTGAGGTTAGAATTAGTGTTAGGTTTAGGGTTAGGGTTAGTGTTAGGTTTAGTGTTAGGGTTAGGTAAGGGTTAGGGTTTGGTTATGTTATGGTCAGGGTTATGGTTTAGGTTAGGTTTTGTGTTAGGGTTAGGGTAAGATGTAGTGTTAGTGTTAGGGTTGAGGTTAGGGTTAGGGATAGTGTTAGTGTTAGTGTTAGAAATGGGGTTAGGTTTAGGGTTAGTGTTAGGGTTAGGCTTAGGGTTTGGTTTAGGGTTAGGGTTAGTGGTATGGTTAGGGTTTGGGTTTGTGTTAAGGTTAGGATTAGGGTTAGGGTTAGGATTAGTGTTAGTGTTAGGGTTTGTGTTAGAGATAGTGTTAGGGATAGTGTTAGGGTTAGGGTTAGAGTTAATGTTGGGGTTAGGGTTAGGGTTAGCTTTAGTGTTAGTGTTAGGGTGAGGTTTCGTGTTAGGATTAGGGTTAGTGTTGAGGTTAGAATTAGTGTTAGGTTTAGGGTTAGGGTTAGTGTTAGGTTTAGTGTTAGGGTTAGGTAAGGGTTAGGGTTTGGTTATGTTATGGTCAGGGTTATGGTTTAGGTTAGGTTTTGTGTTAGGGTTAGGGTAAGATGTAGTGTTAGTGTTAGGGTTGAGGTTAGGGTTAGGGATAGTGTTAGTGTTAGTGTTAGAAATGGGGTTAGGTTTAGGGTTAGTGTTAGGGTTAGGCTTAGGGTTTGGTTTAGGGTTAGGGTTAGTGGTATGGTTAGGGTTTGGGTTTGTGTTAAGGTTAGGATTAGGGTTAGGGTTAGGATTAGTGTTAGTGTTAGGGTTTGTGTTAGAGATAGTGTTAGGGATAGTGTTAGGGTTAGGGTTAGAGTTAATGTTGGGGTTAGGGTTAGGGTTAGCTTTAGTGTTAGTGTTAGGGTGAGGTTTCGTGTTAGGATTAGGGTTAGTGTTGAGGTTAGAATTAGTGTTAGGTTTAGGGTTAGGGTTAGTGTTAGGTTTAGTGTTAGGGTTAGGTAAGGGTTAGGGTTTGGTTATGTTATGGTCAGGGTTATGGTTTAGGTTAGGTTTTGTGTTAGGGTTAGGGTAAGATGTAGTGTTAGTGTTAGGGTTGAGGTTAGGGTTAGGGATAGTGTTAGTGTTAGTGTTAGAAATGGGGTTAGGTTTAGGGTTAGTGTTAGGGTTAGGCTTAGGGTTTGGTTTAGGGTTAGGGTTAGTGGTATGGTTAGGGTTTGGGTTTGTGTTAAGGTTAGGATTAGGGTTAGGGTTAGGATTAGTGTTAGTGTTAGGGTTTGTGTTAGAGATAGTGTTAGGGATAGTGTTAGGGTTAGGGTTAGAGTTAATGTTGGGGTTAGGGTTAGGGTTAGCTTTAGTGTTAGTGTTAGGGTGAGGTTTCGTGTTAGGATTAGGGTTAGTGTTGAGGTTAGAATTAGTGTTAGGTTTAGGGTTAGGGTTAGTGTTAGGTTTAGTGTTAGGGTTAGGTAAGGGTTAGGGTTTGGTTATGTTATGGTCAGGGTTATGGTTTAGGTTAGGTTTTGTGTTAGGGTTAGGGTAAGATGTAGTGTTAGTGTTAGGGTTGAGGTTAGGGTTAGGGATAGTGTTAGTGTTAGTGTTAGAAATGGGGTTAGGTTTAGGGTTAGTGTTAGGGTTAGGCTTAGGGTTTGGTTTAGGGTTAGGGTTAGTGGTATGGTTAGGGTTTGGGTTTGTGTTAAGGTTAGGATTAGGGTTAGGGTTAGGATTAGTGTTAGTGTTAGGGTTTGTGTTAGAGATAGTGTTAGGGATAGTGTTAGGGTTAGGGTTAGAGTTAATGTTGGGGTTAGGGTTAGGGTTAGCTTTAGTGTTAGTGTTAGGGTGAGGTTTCGTGTTAGGATTAGGGTTAGTGTTGAGGTTAGAATTAGTGTTAGGTTTAGGGTTAGGGTTAGTGTTAGGTTTAGTGTTAGGGTTAGGTAAGGGTTAGGGTTTGGTTATGTTATGGTCAGGGTTATGGTTTAGGTTAGGTTTTGTGTTAGGGTTAGGGTAAGATGTAGTGTTAGTGTTAGGGTTGAGGTTAGGGTTAGGGATAGTGTTAGTGTTAGTGTTAGAAATGGGGTTAGGTTTAGGGTTAGTGTTAGGGTTAGGCTTAGGGTTTGGTTTAGGGTTAGGGTTAGTGGTATGGTTAGGGTTTGGGTTTGTGTTAAGGTTAGGATTAGGGTTAGGGTTAGGATTAGTGTTAGTGTTAGGGTTTGTGTTAGAGATAGTGTTAGGGATAGTGTTAGGGTTAGGGTTAGAGTTAATGTTGGGGTTAGGGTTAGGGTTAGCTTTAGTGTTAGTGTTAGGGTGAGGTTTCGTGTTAGGATTAGGGTTAGTGTTGAGGTTAGAATTAGTGTTAGGTTTAGGGTTAGGGTTAGTGTTAGGTTTAGTGTTAGGGTTAGGTAAGGGTTAGGGTTTGGTTATGTTATGGTCAGGGTTATGGTTTAGGTTAGGTTTTGTGTTAGGGTTAGGGTAAGATGTAGTGTTAGTGTTAGGGTTGAGGTTAGGGTTAGGGATAGTGTTAGTGTTAGTGTTAGAAATGGGGTTAGGTTTAGGGTTAGTGTTAGGGTTAGGCTTAGGGTTTGGTTTAGGGTTAGGGTTAGTGGTATGGTTAGGGTTTGGGTTTGTGTTAAGGTTAGGATTAGGGTTAGGGTTAGGATTAGTGTTAGTGTTAGGGTTTGTGTTAGAGATAGTGTTAGGGATAGTGTTAGGGTTAGGGTTAGAGTTAATGTTTGGGTTAGGGTTAGGGTTAGCTTTAGTGTTAGTGTTAGGGTGAGGTTTCGTGTTAGGATTAGGGTTAGTGTTGAGGTTAGAATTAGTGTTAGGTTTAGGGTTAGGGTTAGTGTTAGGTTTAGTGTTAGGGTTAGGTAAGGGTTAGGGTTTGGTTATGTTATGGTCAGGGTTATGGTTTAGGTTAGGTTTTGTGTTAGGGTTAGGGTAAGATGTAGTGTTAGTGTTAGGGTTGAGGTTAGGGTTAGGGATAGTGTTAGTGTTAGTGTTAGAAATGGGGTTAGGTTTAGGGTTAGTGTTAGGGTTAGGCTTAGGGTTTGGTTTAGGGTTAGGGTTAGTGGTATGGTTAGGGTTTGGGTTTGTGTTAAGGTTAGGATTAGGGTTAGGGTTAGGATTAGTGTTAGTGTTAGGGTTTGTGTTAGAGATAGTGTTAGGGATAGTGTTAGGGTTAGGGTTAGAGTTAATGTTTGGGTTAGGGTTAGGGTTAGCTTTAGTGTTAGTGTTAGGGTGAGGTTTCGTGTTAGGATTAGGGTTAGTGTTGAGGTTAGAATTAGTGTTAGGTTTAGGGTTAGGGTTAGTGTTAGGTTTAGTGTTAGGGTTAGGTAAGGGTTAGGGTTTGGTTATGTTATGGTCAGGGTTATGGTTTAGGTTAGGTTTTGTGTTAGGGTTAGGGTAAGATGTAGTGTTAGTGTTAGGGTTGAGGTTAGGGTTAGGGATAGTGTTAGTGTTAGTGTTAGAAATGGGGTTAGGTTTAGGGTTAGTGTTAGGGTTAGGCTTAGGGTTTGGTTTAGGGTTAGGGTTAGTGGTATGGTTAGGGTTTGGGTTTGTGTTAAGGTTAGGGTTAGGGTTAGTGTTAGGATTAGTGTTAGGGTTAGGGTTAGAGTTAGGGTTAGGTTTATTGTTAGGTTTAGGATTAGGGTTAGGGATGCTGTTAAGGTCAGGATAGGTTTACGATTAGGGTTATGGTTATGGTTAGGGTTAGTGTTACAATTAGGGTTTGAATTAGGGTTAGTGGTAGTGTAAGAGTTAGAATTAGGGTTAGGGTTAGGGTTCGTTTTAGAGTTACGTGTAGGTTTAGGATTAGTGTTAGGGTTAGTGTTAGGGTTCGGGTAATGGTTTGTGTTAGGGTTAGTTTTACGGTTAGGGTTACGTTTAGGACTAGGGTTAGAGTTAGGGTTAAAATTAGACTTACGGTTAGTATTACAGTTAGTGTTAGGTATAGGGTTATTGTTAGACTTATTGTAAGTGATAGGGTTAGGGTTGGGATTACGTTTAGTGTTAGTGTTAGTATTAGGTTTAGTGTTAAGGTTAGGTTTATAGTTAGGTTTAGGTAAAGGTTAGAGTTAGGGTTAAGATTTTTCTTAGAGTTATGGTTATGGTCAGGATTTATGTTAGGGTAAGAGTTAGGGTTAGGGTTGGTGTTACGGTTAGGATTAGTGTTAGAGTTAGTGTTAGAATTAGGTTTAGGATTAGTTTTAGGGTTACAGGTAGAATTATGGTTAGTGTTAGGTTTAGTGTTAGGGTTAGGGTTAGGGTTAAGATTAGAGTTAATTTCTGGATTAGGGTTAGTGTTAGGGATAGGATTAGTTTTAGGGTCAAGGTTAGGTTAGGACTAGAGTTAGGGTTATGGTTCATGTTAGGGTTAGGGTTAGTGTTACTGTTACGTGTAGGTTTAGGGTTAGGATTACAGTAAGAGTTAGTATTAGGGTTAGGGTTAGGTTTAGCATTAGTGTTTGGGTTAGGGTTATACTTAGTTTTAGCTATAGTGTTAGGGTTAGGATTAGGTTTAATGTTTGGTTTAGGGTTAGGTTTAGGGTAAGGGTTAGGGTTAGGTTTAGGGTTAGGTTAGAGTTAGGGTTAGGGTTAGGGTTCATGTTAGGGTTAGGGTTAGTGTTAGGTTTAGATTTACAGTCAGGGTTAGGTTAGGATTAGTGTAAGGATTAGGGTTATGTTTAACATTAGTTTTTGGTTTAGGGTTATAGTTAGGTTTAGGGTTAGTGTTAGGTTTAGGATAGGGTTAGTGTTTGGTTTAGGGTTAGGGTGAGGGTGAGGGTGAGGGTTAGGGTTAGGGTTAGGGTTAGCCTTAGGGTTAGTGTTAGGGTTAGGATTAAGTTTAGTGTTAGGGTTAGTGTTATAGTTAGGTTTAGTTTTAGGATTAGGGTTTGTGTTAGAGTTAGGGTTAGCGTTAGTTTTAATATTAGGTATAGCGTTAGGGTTAGGGTTAATGATAGAGTTAGGGTTGGAATTAGGGTTAGGGTTAGTGTTAGGTTTAGGTTTAGGTTTAGTGTTAGGATTAGGTTAGGCTTAGTGTTAGGATTAGGGTTAGGTTTATAATTAGTGTTTGGGTTAAGGTTATATTTAGGTTTAGGGTTAGTGGTAGGTTTAGGGTAAGGGTTAGTGTTAGGGTTGTGGTTTGGGTTAGGGTTTAGGGGAGGTTTAGGTTAAGGTTTAGGTATAGGTTTAGGGTTATGGTTAGAATTAGTATTAGTGTAAAATTATGGTTAGGGTTAGGGCTAGGATTAGGGGTAGAATTAGTGTTTGGTTTAGGGTTAGTGTGTGTTTTAGGGTTACTGTTAGTGTTATGATTAGGGTTATGGTTACAGTTAGGATTCGGTTTAGGGTAAGATTTAGGTTTAGGATAGGTTAGGGTTAATATTAGTATTAGGGTTATTGTTAGGGATAAGGTTAGGGTTAGCGACAGTCTTAATGTTAGGGATAAGTTTTGGGTTAGGGTTAGTGTTAGGGTTATTGGTTAGGGTTAGGGTTAGAGTTACAGCTAGGGATAGGGTTAGGTTTAGGGTTAGTGAAAGTGTTAGTGTTAGGGTTAGGGTTAATGTTAGTGTTAGTGTTAGGGTTAGGGTTAGGTTTAATGTTAGGGTTAGGATTAGGTTTAGGGTTTTTGTTAAGGTTAGGATTAGGTTTATGGTTAG
This sequence comes from Marmota marmota marmota, assembly GCF_001458135.2. NCBI lineage: Eukaryota > Metazoa > Chordata > Mammalia > Rodentia > Sciuridae > Marmota > Marmota marmota. Next base: position 29,108 of record NW_026009772.1, read on the forward strand.
TGTTAGGTTTAGGGTTAGGATTAGGGTTTGTGTTAGCGGTACGGTAAGTGTTAGCGTTAGGTTTCATGTTAGGGATATGTTTAAGGTTAGTGTTAGGTTTAGGTTTAGGGTTAGGATTAGGGTTAGTGTTACTGTTATGGTTATGCTTAAGTTTGATGCTTGGGTTAGGGTTAGTGTTAGGTTTAGTGTTAGGTTCAGGGTTAGGATTAGTGATAGGGTGAGGTTAAGGGTTAGTATTAGCATTCAGATAGGGGTTAGATTGAGGGTTATGGTTATAGTTAGGGTTAGGCTTATGTTTAAGTTTAGGGTTAGGGTTAGGGTTATGGTTAAAGTTAGGGTAAAGGTTAGGGTTAGTTTTAGTGTTAAGATTAGGGTTAGGGTTGATGTAAGGGTTAGGGTTAGGGTAAGGGTTGGTGTAAGGGTTAGGGTTAAGTTTAGGGTTGGTGTAAGGGTTAGGGTTAGTGTTGGTGTTTGGGTTAGTATTAGGATAATGGCTAGATTTAGGGTTAGTGTAACTATTAGGGTTAGAGTTAGAATTTGGTTTAGGTTTAGGTTTGTTGGTAGGATTAGGTTTAGGTTTTGTGTTAAGGTTATGTTTATGTTTAGGTTAGGGTTAGTGTTAGGGTTAGTGTTAGGATTAGGGATAGTGTTAGGGTTAGGGATAGTTTTAGGGTTAGGGTTAGTGTTAGGTTAGGTTTAGTGTTACAGTTAGGGTTAGGGCTAGGTTTAAGGTTGGTGATAGAGTTAGTGTTAAGGTTAATTTTAGTGTTAGGGTAAGGGTTAGGGTTAGGGTTCTGGTTAGGCTTAGGCTTAGTTTTAGAGTTAGTGTTAGGGTTAGGATTAGGGTTAGTGTTAGGGTTAGTGTTAGGGTATGGGTTTGTGCTCGATTTATGTTTAGGGTTAGGGTAAGTTTGAGGGTTAGGTTTAGGATTAGGTTTAAGGTTAGGTTTAGTGTTAGGGTTTGGGTTAGGGTTAGAATGAGGTTTAGTGTTAGGGTTAGGTTAGGGTTAGTTTTAGGCTTAGTGTTGGTTTGTGTTATGGTTAGGGTTAGTATTAGGGTTAGGGGTACAGTTCGGATTAGGGTTAGGGTTAGTGTTAGGGTAAGTGTTACGGTTAGGGTTAGGGTTAGGGTTAGTGTTAGGGTTAGTGTTAGTGTTAGTGTTAGGGTTAGAGTTATGGTAAGGGATAGATTTAGGTTTAGTGTTAGGATTAGGGATAGTGTTAGTGTTAGGGTTAAGGTTAGAGTTCGTGTTAGAGTTAGCATTAGGGTGAGTTTTAGGGTTAGGGTTAGGGTTAGGTTTATAGTTAGGGTTAGTTTTAGTGTTTGAGTTAAAGTTAAGGTTAAGATTATGGATAGTGTTAGGTTTTGGGATAGATTTAGGGTTAGTGTTATGCTGAGGTTTATGGTTAATGTTATGGTTAGGGTAAGTGTTAGTTTTAGGGTTAGGTTTAGGGATATGTTTAGAGTTATGATAAGGGTTAGTTTTAGGTTTAGTGTTAAGTTTATGTTTAGTTTTATGGTTAGGGTTAGTGTTAATTTTAGGTTAGGTTTAGGATTAGGGTTAGTGTTAGTATTAGGGTTAGGGTTTGGGTTAGTGATAAGTTTAGGGTTATATTTAAGGTTAGTGTTAGTGATATGGTTAGTGTTTGGGTTAGGGTAAGTTTTTGGGTTAGGATTAGGATTAGTGTTAGAGTTAGTGTTAGTGTTAGGGATAGGGTACTGTTAGTGTTAGGGTTAGGTTTATGTTTAGGGTTAGGGCTAGGGTTCGTGTTAAAGTTATGGTTAAGGTTAGGTTTAGGGTTCGTGTTAGGGATATATTTAGGGTTAGTGTTATGTTTTATTTAGGGTTAGGTTTAGGTTTAGGGTTAGGATTAATGCTTTTGTTAGGGTTAATGTTAGGTTTATATTTAGTGTTAGGATTAGGGTTAGGGATAGGGTGAGGTTTAGGGTTAGTAATAGTGTTCAGGTTAGGATTAGGTTTAGGGTTAGGGTTAGGGTTTGGGTTAGTGTTACGTTTACGGTTAGGGTTAGGGTTAAGGTTATTGTTATGTTTAGGGTTATGGTTAAGGATAGGGTTAGTGTTAGGGTGAGTGTTAGGGTTAGGTTGAGGCTTCGTGTTAGGGTTAGTTTTATGGTTAGTGTTATGCTTAGGGTTATAGTTAGGGTTAGGTTTCTGATTAGGGTTAGGTTTGGTGTTAATGTTAGTGTTATTGTTAGGGTTAGCGTTAAGTTTAATGTTTAGGTTTTGGTAAGGTGTAGGGTTATGGTAAGGTTTAGTGTTGGTTTAGTGTTAGGTTTAGGGTTAGGGTTAGGCTTAGTGTTATGGTAAGTGTTAGGGTTAGGGTTATGGTAAGGTTTAGGGTTAGTTTAAATGTTAGGTTCAGGTTTAGTGTTAGAGTTTGTTTTGGGTTACGGTTTAGAGTTAGGGTTAGGATTATAGATAGGATTAGGGGTAGAGTTAGGATTAGAGTTAGGGTTAGGGTTAGAGTAAGTGTTAGGATTAGAGTTAGGGTTAGGGTTAGAGTAAGTGTTAGGGTTATGTTAGGGTTACTGTTAGTTTTAGGTTTAAGTTTAGGGTTAGGTTTATGATCTGTGTTAGGTTTAGCATTCGGGTTAGGTTTAGAGTTAATGTTAGGGTTAGCCTTAGTGTTTGGGTTAGGGTTAGGGTTAAAGTTTGTTTTAGGGTTAGGGTTAGGATCAGTGTTAAAGTTAGGGTTATGTTAAGGTTAGGGTTAGTGTTAGGGTTAGGTTTAGGCTTAGGGTTAGTGATTGAGTTAGGTTTTTGATTAGCATTAGGTTTAGGATTAGGGTTAGGGTTAGGTAAGTGTTAGGGTTAGCGTTAATTTTGGGTTAGGGTTATGGTTTTGGTTAGGGTTGCTGTTAGGGTTACAATTAGGGTTAAGTTAGGTTTAGGTTTAGGGTGAGGTTTAGGGTTAGGGTTAGATAACAGAAAGAAAATCCTGGTGTGAATCAAAGAAATTTGAATAAAGTAACTCTTATCATAACACTACCTCTAAACTGAGCCCTAATCCTAACCGTAAACATGAACATAGCCCTATTTCTAACCCAACTTTAACCCTAATTTTAACTGTAACCATTGCCCAAACCCTAGTTCTAACTCTATCCATTACCATAACTCTAACCCTAACCCTAATGCTAAACATAGCCCTATCCCTAACATTTACCCTAGACCTGCTCTAACCCTTACCATCGTCCTAGCCCTAAATCTAGATCCAACCATAACACTTACCCTAAACCTAACCCTAACCCTAGGCCTAACCCTAACCCTAACCCTAACACTAGCCCTAATCCTAACCATAAACATAGCCATAATCCTAGCTGTAATCCTATCTTTTACCCTAAACTTAAGCCTAACCCAAATGCTAACAATAAGACTAATCCTAACTGTATAGCTATCCCTAAGGCTATTCAAAACACTAAACCTAACCTGGACCCTAAATCTAACTCTATCTTTACCCTAAGTCTAACCCTAAATCTAATTCGAACTCAAACCTAAAGCATGCCCTAACACTGACCCTGGCCCTAATAATTCCCCTAGCTCTAAACCTGTCTCTTACTGTATACCTAACCCTTACAAAACACCTAGCCCTAAAACCTTTCCCTAAAACTATCCCTAACTGTAACCTTAGACTTGACATTAGCCCTAGCTATAATTCTAGCCCTAACCCTAACACAAAGCATAGCCCTTATCCTAGCCCTAAACATAGCCTTAATTACAATCCTAACCCAAACTCTAGGACTAACTCTGCCACTAACACTAGCCATAATCTTAGCCCTAATTTAGCCCTATCCCTAACACTAGTCCTAAGACTATCTCTAACTCTCACATTAGACCTTTCACTCGTTCTAACCCTATTTCTCACCATAATCCTAACCCTAGCCCTAACCCTTGCCCTATCCTTTCCCCTGGCACTAACCTTAGGCAAAACCTAACTCTAAATCGAGCCCTAACCCAAAGACTAAGCCAAAACCTAACACTAGCCCTAAACCATAACACTAATCCTAAAACTAGGCCTAACCCTAGCCCTAGCCCTAAAACAAAACCTAGCTATAGTTATAACCCTAACCCTTAACCTAAACCAAACCCTAACCTTAAACCTAGCCCTAACCCTAGCCCTAATATGAGTTTTAAGCCAAACCCGTAAACTAACCCTGAACCTGACACTGACCCTAACACTACTAGTTCTAAACATCACCCTAACCCTAAACCTAACCCTAACACTAACTCTAGCCCTAAAACTAGCCCTAAACATCACCCTTGTACTTACATTAGCCCTAACCCTAACCCTATCCCTAACTTAACCCAAAACCTAGCCCTAATCCTAGCTTTAACCCTAGCCCTATTTGTAACCATAAACCTAGCCCTAAACTGATCTCTAACTCTATCCATTACCATAACCAAAGCCATAACCCTAATGCTAACCCTAGGCATTAATCCTAATCTATTACCCTGAACCTAACCTTAACCTAAACCTAACCCTATCATTACCCTAACACTAACACTAATTCAAGCCCTAACTTTAAA
>NW_026009773.1:0-3251 GCF_001458135.2 Marmota marmota marmota
CTCTCTACCCCATCTACTGTACTTCATTTCTCTCCCTTGTTTCCCCCCCTTTCCCTTCACCTCCTCTTATATGTAATTTAAATGCCAAATGTCATCTATATATGCTTTGAATGTAAAATTGACAGAACTTATTTGTGGTTTGAAGTTGGAGTATAAGAGAAAGAAGAGAGAAGATTGTCTCCAATCCTTTTGACTTGACCATAAATTTAGTTTCCATTAATTAATTTGCAGAATAATGTATGAATGAAAGATTGAGGGGGTAGATAGCAGGATCTCATTTTTAGAGAAATTTAGTAGACATATTGAGTAGAAATCCAGACATAAGCATTGATATCCATCGAAATGCATGAAATGGAGATATACATGTGTATGCATTAACATTTAGATTTCACATAAAATATTAAGATCATGAAGGGTAGAGTGTATTAGAAGAGGAAACTTATATAAAGATCAAGTCATGAATTCCTATATTTAATGATAAGTAATGGAGCAGAGGTGTGGTTAGGTACACTGCGGTGATGGAGAGAGGACAAGTATGTTATGCTATCTTTGTAGCAAAGGTGGAGTCAAGAATTGGGGGCTCGTGGGCCTAGGATATTACAATATCTTGGAAATCGTGAAGAAAGTTAACCAAAGGAGAAAAGAACGATGGATAGTTTTGACTACAGCTGAGAGAAGAGATAAGCACTACATGTAGCAGCATAGAAATTATGAATAACTTGACAGAAAATATTTTGTGATATTCTGAACACTACTGCTGGATATTAAGTAAAAGATGCACAAGCAAGACTGAAGAGCACACTTTTATTAGTCAGGCTTCTCTAGAAGAACAGAATTAACACAAAGTGTTACTATGAAGGGAATTTATTAGATTGGCTTATATGACCATAATTTGGATTAGTTCACAATGGCCATCTGCAGTCTGAAGAGCTGGAGGAACTTGTTGCTGCTCAGTCCAAGAGGCTGAAGCCTCAGAACAAGAGTGACCAACAATGTTATCCTAGTCCAAGACTGAAGGGTTCTGGAAACTCCCTACAGAATCACTTGTTCGAAGACTGAAGGAGCTAGAGTCTGATATCTTCAGGTGATCTCTGCAGCAACCAAGAACCCATTCAAGAAGCATGAAGCTTGCATCTGCTAATTCCTTGATATTCCAACTTTCATTCCATCCTACTGGACCATGCTGCCTCTTAATCTTTGGCATCTCTTAATACAATCAAGTTGACAATTCAGAGTAACCATTATAGTACTCATGCTCATGTTCTTGAAGAAACTATGCTAAAGGTAAAGGAGAGAACCAGTAACTGCTGGAAAGAGTGAGATAAAGACAGGGTTATTTTTAAAATATGAAAGCAATAAAAACATGTTTTCTATGCTTATCAACATTGCTATTATTTTGATTTATATAAATAACATGGCCTTGATTTATTTGTTACCTGTTTAACAATCCCCATGATTAGTTGTGGCAATGATAAATTATGTCTGACCCCTTGTTCATTTTAGCATTTACATCAAATCATTTACACTTCATCAGGCCTCTTGAATTTCGGCTTCCCAAGATATATGCTACTGAAATTTTAATTAACAATTAAAATTTTGCATACTAAAAATAAAAGAGGTTTTTATGAGGAATAGGCGTTAAACATTAATATGAATCTGCCAGTTGGATACAAGTACAGAGCTTGCGTTTCCTCAAGTGTTATAATCAAATATTCTTCTTCTAAAATAATCTGGTGAGGTTGCTTTTAAAGAGTCATGCACATATATTCACATAAAATCGGGCATGACTGGGCATAATGGAAGAAATTAATGAAAGGAAATTTAAGATAGGAATCAGAGGGAGAAAGATTTTAATGAGAACTAGTGAATGGTGCAATGATCTCATGAAAGAAATTTAGGAGACCCATATTTTATAAGTATTTGCAGACTATGCAAGAAGGAAAAGGTTTGGGTGGGTAAGCCTTGCTTCTGTCCTAGGAAGCAGAGCATGCTTATTTGATATGTGGATTTATATAATTTGCCATTCAAAATGCCCATGTTTTGCATGTTACAAGGTGGTAAAATTATCTTCGGGTACTTTCTATATTCTAAGTACAAGAAGAGTACTTTCCTGATTGTTTCATTATCTATTTTTAACAAGTTAAACCACATTGGATTCCTATTGTCAAAGGTTAAAAAGTTACATATTCACATGTCTTATTTAACCTCAGGCATTGACTGATCTCTTTAGGAACATCTTCACCTCCTTCCTGCCTTCAAGAAATCTGCTAAGTGGCATAGAAGGTCAATGTCAATAAACCTGGATCTGCAGGCTGAATAGACCCTCGAATTCTTTTGTCTTGCTTCAGGTATCTTTCTAACCTCTGTTGGGTCTCACTGGAGACACTAGAATAGTCCTGCCTCACATCCCTTCATGTTGGCAGGTGCTTTGAGCCTTTCTTCATCTCATTAAGATCTCTTTGTCTTTACTGTAGGGGAGGCTAGTGGCACTGTCTTTCTCTTGTCAGATGTCAAATGCTCTGTCTCAACAACAAAAAAAAATAACAAGTCAGTTTTTAAGAAGATATTTTAAATCCACAATGTCAATTTAAAAAAAAAATACTGTAGGACTTAACCCCAGAATACCTTTTTCATTCCTCCTACAATAATGTGGCTGTCATCTATTGCTTTATATTACCCTTTTAAACATACACATGCATTTATATATGTGTGTGTGTGTGTGTGTGTGTGTGTGTAGCGCCTATTTGAGGTGCAGTAGTTTTCAAGTGTTAATTCATCTTTAAATGGACTTTCATTCTTCATTATGCTTTAATTTGTTCAGAAGGATGTGTTTCTCTTTCACAGTTTTTTAAAAATTACCTTCTTGCCTCTCATTACTTCCTTTCTCTTCCTTCATTTTTAAAGACAATACTGAACTTTTTGAAAGAGAACCCTCCATTTCTCTGTTCATTCTTTAGTAATGACTTTGGTAACATATTTGAGTACATCATTTTCCAAACTGTTTTGGTAGATTTAAAACCCTAATTTGCTGATAGCTTTTTGACTAAGAGGCAAAGTGATTCCGATATTAACTGTTTTTTGTTTGTTTTGTTTTCTATTTTTTGTACCAGATATTGAACCCAGGGTTGCTTTACCATTGAGCTCCATCTCCATTTCTTTCAATTTTTTTAGTTGGACAGGGTCTCACTATGCTGTTGAGGGTCTGCCTAAATTTCCAAGGTTAGCCTCAAACTTGCAATACTCCTGCCTCA
>NW_026009774.1:0-3250 GCF_001458135.2 Marmota marmota marmota
AATGAAGGACAAATGGGAACTTCTACATTTTGTTCATTATGAATAATAATGCTATAAGTGTGTATGTATGATTTCTTGTGAACATAGATTATCTTTCTAGGAAAAAAATGCCAAGGAATATAATTGCTGGGTTGAAGGTATAGCATTTCCCAATTAAAAAAATTAGTTGTCCCACATACATATTTTCATCTTTCTTTTCTTTTCAATATTTGAAGATCATTCAATATCTTATTATTTGTTCTTCGCAGGACATGCACTTGATCATCCTGTGTCTGTGAATGTGTATGCATGTGTGTATCTGTGTGTTTCTGTGTCTATGTGACAGTGCTTAATGGATTTGGTCAGAGGTTAAAGAGTTTTGAAAGAAAAGGGAGAGACTCATTTCTAAAACTTGATTTTAGAAATTTTTTTTTAGGTATAAATGGAAATACCTGAATTGTTCTGATTTGATCTTTACCCTTTGTGTGTAAAGATCACACAAATATATATATATAATAATTACCCCATAAATACATGTAAATATTATATCAATTAAAAGTAAAGGTAGAAATAAGTGAGTATATATTAATAGGAAAATTGCAATTGAATAAAACACACTTGGAAGAGATTAGATTTTTCTTCCCTGTATTTGAAATATTGTCATTCTCCTCTTATTTAGAGATGTATTTACATCCTTTACTTTAGTGTAACTAAGTTCAATCACTTTTAAACACCTAGGAGATGCCATCTGGGCATGTTTTATGGGGATAAGATCATCTGGGAATTGACAGTGCTGCACATCATTGACCTGTAACATCTAATTATTAATGGTATGGAAAGTGATGCTGAATGGGTCGCCTTTCCGACAATGTTGATTTATGCATTTCTGTGGTCAATACATATCTGTCATTTGCATTGCTGACCATGGATGCCTCCATTTACCAGATATTTTTAGGCAATATTCTACTGGAAGCCAGGCATTAATATACCAGTGTTATGGTTTAGATGTGAGTGTTATCAGTTCCTGTGTGAGAAATGAAAAAAGTTTTAGAGGTGAAATTATTGGGATAAAAAAGCCTTAACCCAATCAGTGGATTAATCCCCTGATAAAGATTAACTGAATATTAACTGCACACAGGTAAGGCTGTGGCTGAAGGAAATGGATCATTGGGGATGTGCCTTTGGGGTATATATTTTATGAACTGGGCTTAGTCTCTCTGATTCCTGGTACCATGTTCCCAGCCTCTTTCTTCTACCACAACCTTTCTCAATCATGTTCAGCCTCACCTCAAAACCTGAGGAATGGAGCCATCCATCTGTAAACTAAGACCTCTGAAATTGACCCCCCAAATAAATTTTTTCTTCTGTAATTGTTCTTGTAAGTTTCTTGGTCACATCAACAAAAAAACGTTGACTGCAACTGATGCTTTAAAATGCAGTACCTAGGGTAATGAGCTGCAGGAGAAGTCTAATTTCTAATTTGTGACTCTTTTATAGGAAACAAAGGGTAATAAACTGGGTCCTGTGTAATAATTTAGTGAAATCTGCCAAAGAATGTCCTGCAAAGTCTCAATTTACTTCACAGTACTTAAAAATGAACGAATCAATCAGTCAATCAAAAGACCAAATTTAAAAGCTCTCAGATGATTTCTGAGCACTTATCCTGACCATCTAATAATTTTCCAGTTTTATTCTTTTTGAGTCTTATTTTTCATATAATCATTGACCTGTAACAGTTTAAAGCTGTATTTTAACCTTCCTAAGTTGAACGTGTGAATGATATTATTATTTAAATAATTAGTAGGACAACTAAAATAGCAACTTTTTTTAAAATGTTGAAACTGTTGAGCGCAAATTGAATACAAGCAGATAAGATCCTTCTGGGATAAATTAAACAAATAAAATGATGGGAGAATTTATCACACTACTCAGTCAATAATTTTAGTTACCCTAAAAATACTTGGTATAAAATCATATTGTTTGGTCTAAATGTGTGATTTAGTTGAAAAAAAGCTTTGTACTTTGTAAAATGAATGTATTTAAATTTTTACTTATCAATTTTATATGAGTGATTGAGACTCTAACATAATTTTAAAAATAATATCTAAAATTTAATTTTTAAGAAATAATTCAGTATTTGTGCTTGGAACCCAGAGCCTCCCACATACTAGACAAGGGTTCTACCACTGAGCTACATCTCCAACCCAGTATAAAATAATTTTAAATGAAATTTATGAATAATATAGCAAAACTCTACTGTTATTTTGGGTTGCATGTTAAACTTGATCTTACAAGTTTTTTTTTCAACCCTCCCTTTGCCAACACTTCTTTTTAGGAGTTCATGACATATGTCTCCCAACATGATATCTATTACTGATAGCAATCTCACATGGACAACACTCTGATGAACAATTATGTGACACATAAATTTCTCCACAACAGTTAAGACTTTATCCTATTATCTTCTACCTAAAACAATATGTAGTAATTTAAAGTAGTGATAATGAGACAATTACGAGAAAAAGTAGAACATGGAATTTTAGGTTTATCTTTATTAATAGTATTAAATAGATTGTAAAAGAACTCAAACTGAGGCCAGGCATAGTAGCGCACACCTGTAATCCCAGTGGCTCCAGAGGCTGAGGCAAGAGGATCGCAAGATCAAAGCCAGCCTCAGCAATGGCAAGGGGCTAAGAAACTCAGTGAGACCCTGTCTTTAAATAGAATACAAAATACAATTTGGCTCAGTGATTGAGTGCCCCTGAGTTCAATTCTTAGTACCCTCCCCCCCCCAAAAAAAAGAAGAAATCAAACTGAATATGACATTTCCACATCATAACTACAGCTGGAAAATGCTATTTAAAAAATATAGTCTTAAACACATCAAACACTGTGGTGAATGTAAATTTCTATGCTTTAGGTGTCAAGGTTTATTAGGCAATGTCATAGCCCTTTGACAAAGTTAAAGTTATGTATTAATGTTTTCTCATCTTTATTTCTCTTACTTAATATGGAATTATTACTCAATAGAGAATACATAAACAATATCTGAATTTTTGCAGTGTCAAAATTATGATCATTAGGAAAAATATAACTGAAGAGGAAAAGATTCAATCCCTTCTTCATTGAAATTGGAAAATTTTAAAGGATAACATGTATATTTGTTTGATCATGCTCTTTAGAATATTTCAATATCCCAAGCACAACATAAGCCTTATATATATTAATTAAATGTGTTAAGTGATAGCATCCTAACATAGTATTGGACCAT
>NW_026009775.1:0-3250 GCF_001458135.2 Marmota marmota marmota
TTTTTATACACTACTTTTATATACTATTTCTCTTATCCTCTAAGTGTTCTTTCCTTCTTCTCTATTTCTTTTAAGTCTTGTATTCTCCAAATTTCTTTTCTTTTATCTTCTTGTGGTCCTTTAATATACTTAATATATTACTTATGTCTTTATTTCCATAATGCCCATCTGATTGTGTTCATATATATTCCAATTTGGGGATAATATTTTCCTTTTATAAAATTAATTTTCCCTAATTGAAAATGCATTAATAATAGCTATTTAACAATACATTTTAATGATGTCTATATTTATATAACTTGTTATTTTGTTTCTGTTGTCATTTTTCTCTCTTAATTGAAGATCATATGGTCTTATCTTATTTAATGCCTACTAATTTTCATTGAATTTAAAACATATTCTTTATAATTTTAAAAGCTCCAACTTTTCTAAGAAGTGGTTTCATCATTCTTTGAATAGTGAGATAAAGAGGAGCACATTTGACATTAGTGTAATCATATGAATAGAAAACAAACATTTTGGATATTTTGTACAATCAACAAAAAGAAAAAAAATAAGGTAAGTCATGATAATATGTATACTCTCTCTAAATATTGAAATATTTGTCATATTGAAGATTGATTATTTTGATTTGGAAAATAAATATCATCAAATAATTAGAAAAGGGTGCAATAAAGATTTAGCCCAAATGTTAGAAAATGTTTCAGTGATCCTTAATAAGGTAGCAAATTTGAATGTTATAATCTTCACACCATCTCAAAGCCAAAAATTTCTAAGTGGTCTTTCTTAAAGTGATTTTTTGAGATTTGACAATATAATATTCTTGATAATTCCCACTTAAACTTTTTCTATATTTTCATTTACATTTATTGTTGAAAACTTTTCAGTTCTTGTGACTTATATATAAGTACATTTCATTGAAGATCAAATACAGATATACAACTCAGAGGGTAATAATCTACACACAATGAGGGATCAGAGATTTCAAAATGATTTAATGATTTTAAATTATTTGTCCCCCAAAAAAACTGTCTGGATTTTTCAGTATTCATTTACTCATCTCTTTTCTTAAAGAAAATGTAGGGATTTTTGCCTGTAAATATTTTTAGTTATACAAATTATTCTGTAAGATTCTTAGCATAATTTATTTTAATGATCTATGTTAAATACAGGAAAGTTTGCACATAGAGCAACTTTCCACAAAAAGAGAGTTTTTAACATTTTTTCCAGCTTATTATTTTCAACAGTAATTATATTACATTGTCTGTCTTTATTTTGCTACTTCTCATCTGAATTTCAGAATATCTTCATTTCTTTAAATTTTTATTCTTTACTTTTCTTCAGCTAATGATAATTCAGAGGTTAAAGATGTGTTTTAATTGCAGTGCCCTGCTTGACTTTCCCATATTCTGAGATATTTTACACCTCTGCAGAGGTGTGATTAACTTATCATTTATTGTCATATTGTTTGCTTTAATTATATGGTGGTGTGGATGAAACCCAGGGCCTTGTGCTTTCCAGGAAGCCAAACTGCCACTTAGCTGCACCCCAGCCTGACTAGTAGACTTCATCCTGATAGAAATGCAAATACTTGCTTACCAGAGAAACAGATAACCATAAATGTTACATTGTATGGCCTTTTTGTTCATTAACCAGTTTTGTTTCTAAATCAACAACCCTATCCCAACATTATAAATACCTGTTTATTCATATGTTCTTTGAGGTTGCTATAATATCTTACTTGTTCTTCATTAATTAACGAGTTGAATAAGACATTTGATATTTTAATTTTATGTTTTCATAGGTATCATGATTTTTTACTTTAAAAATTATACTTTAATGATGAGAAAATTTTCCATGGTATTAGATAATGTCCCTTCATGAGGCCTTGGAGGACAACATTTAAAAAGCATAGTTTTTGTGTTTTCTAATCAGATCAAATCAAATATTTTCATCTTATGGGAATTGAACTAATACACACAGGAACTCATCTATTCAAAAATCCCTGCTGCTTTTACCAAAGTGCTTCCATAATAATTTCTTTTGAAACATTTGTGTTCCAGTTACAGCACTAAAATTAATAAAATCTGGAGCCAGGTGTTGCTCACTGGTAGAGTGCTTACCTAAAAGGCATGAATCCCTGGGTTTGATACCCAGAACTACAAATTAAATCACCTAGCTCTCTACATTTAAAGGAGTAATATATAATTTTGTATACTTTTTATCTAAATATGCTAAAATATCTCAATATGTTTATTAAATACAAACATTGTTTTTAAACATTTTGAGTTACCCTGGGCAAAAGTATTTTGGAAAGAAAGCTTAGAGGAACTCTCATTTGTTAACAATGGTACTTCCAAATAATAGTTTGCTAGCCTCTCTGAGCCTCAGTTTTCTCACCCATCAATAGAAGATAGTAATGCATGACTGTGGTTTTTGTTATAATAAATGAATGAAATATGTTGACAAATGATGGTCTATGTCAAAATTCTGTAAGGCTTCAGTAAATGGAAGATAACTTTTTTAGAAAGTTGAAAGATTTTAAAGATACCTAAGGTCACACTAGCAAGCAGTTGCCATTCTGCTATATCTTATTATTATATAACAAATATCTTCCCATTTGTGTACCACAATAGCTTGAATACAAGCATTAATCATTTCTCTGAACAAAAGAAAGAAGATCTCTTTCAAAATATGTATGAAATACTGCAAGGATCATATTTTAAAATCTTTTTCATGAAAGTGAGATTTTTTTCCAGTGTCACACTTTGCTAAAAATTAAAAGAATATACCAAATTGTGAATCATAGTGAAAGCATGCAGAAGTCTGGGAAGGTCAGTCAGCCTCCTTCTTTGGAGCACTAAGGTAAGTCTTGGCTTAGATTTAAAGTGTGAGGACTTTAAAGAATACACATAGAATATAACCTACACAAGGAGAGTTCTTTAACTCATTAAACATCTCTATTTTATACTTATGCAAATGTAGAATATATTCTGATATTTTTCAGTTGGTCATACCAATTATATAAATATATTCCCACTTATTTACCATAAGCAAACTGGACATATTCCACTAAAACAATTTCAACGATGATGTTCCCATTAACAAATACTAAGTGAAGATCTGGTTAGTCTGTTTATAAGGATATTTGACATCATGGTTTCTCCTTGGACATCTCTAGAATATAGAAAATGAGATAAACAACAACTGTGTGTCTTTTCCCGCCAGTAACTATGACAAAGTTAGATAA
>NW_026009776.1:0-3250 GCF_001458135.2 Marmota marmota marmota
TGTACAAATCAAATAAATCTGACCCAATAATTGGGGGAGGTTTTAAGTACAAGCATACTTCCCTGTTTTACCCTAAATGGCTCTCTGATAAAGTTGGTTTTTGCATGCTTCAGCTTAGGACTACTTTCACCCGGAGAAAACAAGAGAGTGCGCACAGAGAATTGATTGACTGTGTGAATTTTCAAGCAGCTAGCACCAACCATGTTTAATTTCCAGCTCAATTTCCATTCACATCTATAGGCCATAATGAAGTGAAATCTTAAAATACAAACTGTTCCTGATAGCTAACCACTTAACCGAGAAGGCCCAAACCTGGGGAGCATAGTAAAACTAGGTAGAAGATAAACCCTGCCCAGTATCAAAGAAATTTGAAGAAAACTGACTCTAACCCTAACACTTTCTCAAACCCTAGCCCTAAGCCTAACCTTAACCTTAACTCTAACTCTAACCTTTTTAGAGAACCATTGATCCTAGAAGTCCCAAACCTGGGAAGCATTAGTGGGGCAAGCAAACAGATGAATCTTGTGCAGTAACAAAGAATTCTGATCCAATAATTGGGGGAGATATTTCAGTACATGTATATATTTCTCTTTTCTCCTAAAGGGCTCTCAGATAAAGTTGGTTTTGCATGCATCAGCTTGGGGCTACATTCAAAAGAAAGAAACCAGAGAGTGCCCACAGAGAACTGATTGAGTGTGTGAAGGTTCAAGCAACTAGCAGAAAACTGTTTGATTTTCAGCTAGATTTCCATTCACTCCTATAGGCCATAATGAAGTAAAACTTTCAAATACAAACCCTTCCTGACAGTGAACCATTAAATAGAGAAGGTTTAAACCTGGGGAGCATAGTAAGAATAGGTAAAAGATGAATCCAGACAAGTATCAAAGAAATTTTACAAAATAATGCAAACTCTAACAATACTTTTAACCCTTGTGCTAACCATAACTTTAACCCTAATCCTAACCCTTTCCTGTTTAGAGAACCATTATTATAGAAGTCCCCAACTTGGGGAGTCTAGTGGGGAAAGCTAACAGTTGAATCCTGGCACTATGAAAGAAATCTGATAAAATAATGGAGGGAGGTATTTCAGTACATGCATACTTTTCTCTTTTCTCCTAAAGGGCTCTCAGATAAAGTTGTTTTGCATGCTTCAGCTTAGGCATGCTTTCACCAGGAAGAAAAAATAGAGTGCCCAGAGAGAACTGATTGTGTAAAGTTTCATGCAGCTATGACCAACTCTTTTTGACTTCCAGCTTGATTTACATTCACACCTATAGTCCATAATGAAGTGAAACCTTAAAATACAAACTGTTTATGAGAGTGAACCCTGGAACTAAGAAGGCTGAAAACGGGGGATCCTAGTAAGGCTAGGTAAAAGATGAATCCTGAGCAGTATCAAAGAAATTTGAACAAAAGTAACTCTAATCCTAACACAAGCTATAACCCTAAATGTAACCCTAACCCTAAATCTAACACTAACCCTTACCTGTTTAGAGAACCATGGATCCTAGATGTCCCAAACATGGGGAGCCAAGTTGAATCATGTGCATTATGAAAGAAATATGACCCAATAATTGAGGGAGGTAGTTTGGTACATTGATATTTTCCTGTTTATTCATAAAGGGCTATGAGATATAGATGTTTTTAAATGCTTCAGCTTAGGGCTGCTTTCATTAGGAAAAAAGAAGAGAGTCACCACAGGGGAACTGATTGAGTGTGTGAAGTTTCAAGTAGCAAGCAAATACCCTGTTTGATTTCCAGCTCTATTTCCATTTAGGCAAAATGAAGTGAAACCTTAAAATACAAACTGTTCCTAACAGGGAACCATTGAAATTACAAGGGCCAAACTTGGGAAGCATAATAAGGCTAGGTAAAACTTGAATCCTGCCCAGTATCAAAGATATTGGAACGAAATTATCTCTAACCCTAACACTAGACCTAACCCTAACCCTAACACTAACACTAACACTAATCCTATCCATTACCCTAAATCTAACCTGAACCCTAAACCTAACCGTATCCATTACCCTAATCCTAAACCTAAACTAATGCTAATTTGAGCCCTAATCCTTAACCTGAACCTAACCCATACCCTAAACCTGACTCAGACCCTAATAAAACCCCTAGCTGTAAACCTGTACCTAACCCTCAACCTAACCCTTACAATAGGCCTGGCCATAAATCTAACCCTAAAATTATCTCTAACCATAACACTAGTCCTGTCATTAGCCCTAGTCCTAATTCTAGCCCTAACCCCAAAACCAACCCTAGCCCTAATCCTAGCCCTAACCTATCCTTAATCCTAACTCTAACCTTAACCTAGCCCTAACCCTAATTTTATCCCATGGCCTAGCCCTAAACCTAGCTGTAACATCATACCTAAACCTAACCCTAACACTAACCCTTACCCTAGCCCTAAACCTAGGCCTAAACCTAACACTAATACTACAACTAATCCTAGCCCTAATTTAATGCTAAATCTAAACTTAACCCTATCCCTAGACCTAAGACTAACTCCAACTCTCACCCTAGCCCTATCCCTAGTTCTAAACCTATCCTTTACCATAACCCAAACCTATAGCCCTATCTCTAGCCTCAACCCTAGCCCTAACCTTAACCCTAGCACTAAACCTGGATCTAACCCTAACCTTAAGCCTAAACCACACCTTAACACTAGCCCTAACCCTAATGATAATTGAAAAACGAGCCCTACCCCTAGACTATCAATAAAACAAAACTGAGCCATAACCCAACCTAAATCTTAACCTAAACCCTAACCCAACACCTAGTCCTAAACCTAGCCCTAATTTGAGTAATAACACTAACCCTAGAAATATCTCTAACCCTGATTCTGACCCTAGCACTAACCTTAGCAACAAACATTGCCCTAAGGCTAAACCTAAAACTATCCCTAATCAGAAACATAGTTCTTACATTAGCCACAACCCTAATGGTAACACAAATCCTAGCCCTAATCAGAGCCCTAACCCTAGGTTTAACCCTAACACTAACCATACCTCATCCCTAACCCTAACCCTAAACCTAGCCATTACCCTAGCCCTAACATAGCCCTAATTGTAACCCTAGATGTAACCCTAAACCAAACCCTTTCCTAGCCCTAACTCTAGTTCAAACTCTAACCCTTACACTAACCCTAACCCTAACCTTAGGACTGACCCTAAGCCTAACCCTTACCTTTGCCCTAAACCTAGCTCAAATGCTAACAGTTACCTTAAATCTAACCCTAACA
>NW_026009777.1:0-3249 GCF_001458135.2 Marmota marmota marmota
TAACCCTAACCCTAAATCTAAACATAACACAATCCCTTAACCTAACCCTAAACCTAAGGCAAAGCCTAACTCTAACCCTAAGACTAAACTTAACACTAACCCTAACCCTAACCCTAACTCTAAACTAACCCTAACCTTAACCCTAACCTTTACCCTTACACTAACCCTAAAGCTAAACATAACATTAAACCTAACCCTAACCCTAATCCTATCCCTAACCCTAAGACTAACCCTAACCCTAATCCTAATAGTAACCAACCTTAACCCTAATAATAATCTCACACTAACCTTAAAAATATCCCTAAACCTAGCATTATCCCTAACTCTAAGTCTAACACTAACATTAAAACTTACCCTATCCCTAAATCTAACACTAACCTTAACACTAACCCTAACCCTAATCCTAAGATCTCCATAATCATAACACTAACCCTAACTCTAATACTAAGCCTAAACCTAACCCTAAACATAACACTAACTTGAACACTGACCCTAACCCTAAAAATAACCCTAACAATAAACCTAACACTAACCCTAATTCTAACGCTCACCATAGCACTAATCCTAATGCAAAACTTAACACTAACACTAACCCTAAACCTAAACCTAATGCTAATCATAACCCTAACACTACCACTAACCCTAACCCTAACCCTAACATACAATCACACTAACCCTAACACTAACCCTAACCCTAACCATAATCCTAACACTAACCGTAACACTAACCCTAAACCTTGCCTTAATCCTAACTGTAACGCTAACCCTAACACTAACGTTAGTCCTAAGAAAGCCCTAAAACTAACTCTAACACTAACCCTAAACCTAACCTAAACTTAAATGCTAAACCTAACACTAACCCTCATTCTAAAATTAACCCTAACACTAAACCTAATCCTAACTGTATACCTAAACCTAAACCTTACCCTAACCTTAAAACTAAGCCAAACACTAACCCTAATCCTAACACTAACACTAACACTAAACTTAACCCTATCCATAAACCTAACCAAACACTAAACATAACCCTAATCCTAACCCTAACCCTAATACTAGCCCTACACCTAACCCTAATCCTAACCCTTAGATGAACCGTAACCCAAAACCGAACACTAAACCTAACAATAAAACTAACCCTAACCTTAACACTAATTCTAACCCTAACTTCACCCTACCCTAACACTAGCCCTAACCCTAACCCTAATCCAAACCGTAACTGTAACTCTAAACATAACCCTAATAGTAACCGTAACACAAAGCCTAACCCTAACCCTACAACAAACACTAACACGAACCCTAACACAAACCCTAACCATAACCATAACCATAACCATATCCTTAACCCTAATGTAATTCTAACAGTAACCACAACCCTTACACAAAACCTAACCCAAACCATAACCCTAACCCTGACCTAACCCTAATGCTAACCCTTACCTAACCGTAACCCTAAACCTAACACTAAACCTAACACTAACCCTAACCCAAACATTAACACAAACTCTTAAACCAAAGCTAACCCTATCACTAACTCTAAATCTAAACCTAGCTCTAAACCTAAAACTAAAGTCAACCCTAACCGTATCCCTAACCGTAACCCTAAAACTAACCCTTGCACTAAACCTAAGCCTCACTATAACCCTAATCCTAAACAAATCCCTAAACCTAACCCTAACACTAAACCTAAAACTAAATCTAAACCCATGACTAACCCTAACCCTAACTTTAAAGCTAAACTTAATCCTAACTTTAACCCTAACCCTAAACCTAAATGTTACCTAAACATAATCCTATCACTAATTGTACCCGGAACAATAAAGCTAACTCTTAACCTAACCCAAATACTAATCCTAACCCTCACATTAACCCTAACACTGAACCTAACACTAACATTAACCCAAACCCTAACACTAAAGCTAAATCTAACTACAACCCTAACCCAATCTCTAATGCTAAACCTAACCCTTACCATAACCCTAACCCTAAACCTAAACCTAATACTAACACTAACCCTAATCCTTACACTAACACGAACCCTCACCCTATCCCTAACCTTAACCTAACCCTAACCAAACCTAACCCTAACTCTAACCCTAACACTAAACCTCTTCCAAAACCTATCCGTAACCCTAACACTAACCGTAACCCTAACCATAAAACTAACCTAACACTAACAATAACCCTAACCCTAACTCTAACCATCACACTAAACCTAAACCTAACACTAACCCTAATCCTCACACTAACACGAACCCAAAAGCTAACCCAAACCCGAACTTAACCATAACTCTAACCTTCACCCTAACCCTAACCCAAAACCTAAACGAAACTCTAACCTTAAACTAACCCTAACCATAACCTTAACCCCAACCCTAAACCTAACCCTAAAGCTAATCCTAACCCTAAAATTAACCCTAAAACTCACCCTAATCCTAAAACTTTAAGTAACACTAACACTAACCCTAATGTAACACTAAACTAAATCCTAAATCTAACCCTAACCCTAACACTAACCCTAACCCTAACATGAACTCTAACCTTAAACGTAACCCTAACCCTAACACTTACCCTAACCCTAATCCTAACAATAACCCTAAACCTAACACAAACATTAACCCTAACCCTACCATAACACTAATTCTAACTCTAATCTTAACCCTAATCCTAACCCTAACACTAAACCTAATGCTAACCCTAATTTTAATCCCAACCCTATACCTAACCCTAACTGTAACCCTAACTCTCACCCTAAGCGTCACCATAACCATTACCCCAAACCTATAACTAACCCTAACCATAACACTAAGAGTTACCCTAAACCTAACTATAATACTATCCCAAACACTAACGCTAACCCTAAAATTAACACTAACCCTAACACTAACCCTGACTTTAACATTAACCATAAATTTAAACCTAACACGAACACTAACCTTAACAGTAATGAAAACCTAACACTAACCCTAACACAAACACTAAACCTAAACCTAAACCTAAACCTAACCGTAACCTTAACCCTAATCCTAACCTAACTCTAATTCTAATCCTAACCCTTATTGTATCACAAACTATAACACTAACCATAACCCCAACACAAACCCTAACCCTAAACCTAACACTAACCCTAATTCTAACTTTAACTCTAACCCTAACCCTAACACTAAAACTAACAATAATTGTAACCATAACCCTAACACTAAACCTAAAACTTACTCTAGCACTTATTTTATTTTTTTATTTTTTTTTTAA
>NW_026009778.1:0-3249 GCF_001458135.2 Marmota marmota marmota
CCCACCCAGCTCTCCTGGGCATCACTGTTGGGATAGCTGAGTCCTGCTGCACCCACCCAGCTCTCCCGGGCATCACTGTTGGGGACTCAATGTGACCCTCCATTTCTCTTTATCTGTAGAAGGTCCCCAGCCTGGACATCACAGTGGACTGTCATGAATATGTCCCTCCTGGTTCTGCAGGAAGGTCCTAACACAGAGCCCCTATACCCCTGGGGACCTTCTCCTCCTCCTCTGGCTGCTAAAGGGCTCTTCTCTCTGGAGGGATCAGGCTCCGTGAGCTCTGCCTGTGCACACTTGTGATGGGGGCCACGTTGCCCTGTGCTGGACTGTGGAGCTGTCCTGAGTCTCTGTGACCTGATGACAGCAGGTTTTCTGATGAACAGTTGACATCAGGCATGCGATAAGGGATCAGGCCCTCTTTCTTCAGTGGCCCTTGGTGGCATGACTGCCTAGAATCATCTGTGTCCTGACCCCACTGTCTTTTTGTCTGACTCTGAGTCCTGTGGAGCAAGTCTACCTGGTGACTGAATATGTGTCTCAGCATGTTCTATCCCCAGTTCTGCAGAGGGCTAAGGAGCCATGTGGCCTACTTTGAGATCACTCACAGGAGCAGGTGTGGCCTCACCCTGTGCTTGTGCCTGGTGAATCTCTGCTCCCCTGCAGTGGTGACTATTGATTGTAGAATTGCGAGCAGAGGCCCCGGGTCCTAAGTCTGGAAAGTATCCACACAGAATCTCTGAATGGAGGGGAAGCCCCAGTGCATAGCAGGAATCCACCTGAGCCTCCCTCTGCAAGTGTTTAACCTGGGGCCTGTGACATGGGGCTCTGAATGGCCCTGGTGTTTCAGACGCCCTGAAAAACCAAGGAACAGTTCTGTCAAAGACACCAGAGAAACATACAAACTGAATTAAAAAGTATTACTTGCCTAGAGGGAAATGGATGGCATTAGAGCAGATTATGCTAAGTGAAGCTAGCCAATCCCTAAAAAACAAATGCAGAATGTCTTCTTTGATATAAAGGGGGTGACTCAAAACAGAGCAGGGAGGAAGAGCATGAGAAGAAGATTACCATTAAATAGGGACAAGAAGTGCATGGGAATGGGAGAGAAAAGGGGAATCGCACAGAAGATGGTAGGAGACCCTCATTGTTATGCAAAATTACATATAAGATGGTGTGAGGGGGAAGAAAAAAGAAAGAGAAATGTGTCACAATAGATTGGGTAGAAAGAGGTGATAGCATTAGATTGGATAGAAAGAAAGGATGGGAGAGGAGAGGAGGAGTAGCGAGGATAGGAAGGGCAGCATACTAGAATAGACAATATGATTGATGTATGTACATTCCATGTATGTATTATATATCAAAATGAATTCTACTGTCATGTATGACTAAAAAATAAATAAATAAAAAATTAAAAACAAGAAAAACAACAAAAAATACAGCATTATTAAAAAGCAACCCACTCCATATCCCTCCCAGGCAAAAATAAAAGAATTATCTTTTGCTAAACAAGAAAAAAAAAAGAAAGAAAGAGGTGATGGGAGGGGCAGGGAGGGGGGATAGGAAGGGCAGCAGAATACAATAGACACTAGTATGGCCCTATGTATAAATGTGGCTGTATAACCCATGTGATCCTGCAATCTGTACGCATGGAAAAATAAGATTATGTACCTCATTTGAATCAAATGTATGATATGTCAAGATCATTGTAATGTTTTGAGCAAATAATACAAATTTTTTTTAAAAAATATTCTTGTCCAGGACCCAGGGGGATACAGAAAAAGCCTCAATATCCAACAGGAAACCAGCCTCAGCTCCTCTCTGCACCTGCTCCTGGGCTGAACTGAGCTCCCTGTGTGCTAAGCGCCCCCTGCTGGCCCTGTGCACCATGCAGGGAGGTCTGTGTCTGGGCTCACACTAAGGTCCCCACACTGTCTATAGCACAGAAATAGGTGGCCGTGTCCTCAGATCTCAGACTGCTCATTTGCCGGCACAGCATGTTCTTGGCATTTTCTCCAGAGATGGTGAGTTGACCCTTCAAGGGGATGGCATAGTTTATGGTACCACTACCCCTACTAATGTATGAGACCCACTCCAGCCCCTTCTCTGTAGCCTGGAAAGCCCAGTAGCTACTGAAGGTGAATCTAGAGGCTGCACAGGAGCGTCACAAGGAACCCCCAGGTGGAACCAGGCCTCTCCCAGAGGTGGGCTGGTTTTCATGCTCAGGAGAAGGCTCTATTTGCATGTGCTCTTGCTATATAACATCTCTGAGTGGAGGCCCAGGTAGAGCAGCACTGAGGGCAGATGAGAGTGTCATTGGTTAGAATGCTGTACATAGTAGCATTAAGGGAACATGATTACTTTTGCCTATTTTTCTGCTTGGCATTTATCAACCATTAATTTCTTTCATACATGCACAAAATCATGATCCAGAACAGTGTTAACCCCATGGTACAAATGTAAAATCACACACAGCAGCATGAGTTGTGGTCACTGTGTCCAAGAGCAAGTATCTGGCAAGAGTTAGAGGAGTATATGTGCTGTTGCTCTCACCTTGGACATGACTGCCCCACAGACTTTCCTCCAACTCCCAGACAGATGCACCTGGTGACAACCTCAGGGCCCCGTTTTGTGGATGATCCCACACTTGGTGGTAGCTGGGCTCACTCAGGCTGGAGCAGACTGTGGGCTGGACAATGTCAAGGGCACAGGTGAGGCCCTGGCGTGTGACCCCCTGACTGATGTCAGGCCATGTGCAGGACAGGGAGGGGCAGAGAGGGGCAGTGCAGGCAGAGCTGGTGCTTTGCACTTGGGCCAGGAGAGCAGCACACTTGTGGTGCTGCCCAGGAGCTGTGGCCAGGAGGAGGAGGCCAGCAGCTCCACTGGGAGCAGCCCAGGGCTTTGCACCCAGAGGATGGAGGGTGGTTTCAGGATCCCAGGGATCAAGAAGGCCCAGCTTCCCCAGCTCAGAGGCAGAGATGAGGATCTGAAAGATCCTCCAGGGCAGGGCCTGTGGGAGAGAGCTCTGGGCTCCAGACCCAGGACTGCCCAGGGCACGGTTTCCCCTGTTCAGCCAGCAAGGGGCTCAGAGGTTCCCAGCCCTGGTTCAAGGGAGGCCAGGACCTGCTCCCTGCTGAGGGTGACTTGTCCTCAGCCACACCATGCTGGCTTTGCAGGTGGCAGACTGTGAGAGCTCCAGGGTCATGGAGGCTTACATGGATACTTGAAAGGAAGGGCTGGGAGGTCAGATGG
>NW_026009779.1:0-3248 GCF_001458135.2 Marmota marmota marmota
ACAATATTGAGGTATGTTCCTGTTATCCCTAGTTTTTCTAGAGTTTTGAACATAAAGGGATGCTGTACTTTGTCGAATGCTTTTTCCGCATCTATCGAGATGATCAATAATATTTCTGAGAAAGTTTCCCAACTGATGGTTATACTGTTTTCAAGAATTTCCACTTCCTGAAAATTTAGTATCTCAAGCTAAGATTTATGAATAGTGGACCAATATATTGTGAAGGAAATCTTACTTGGAGCTTACAATATCAACCCTCTATGGGCTGAGGGAATGAGTGACTATAATACTGATGATAATTTATTGCATAATAATAAGATTTTACTATTGTAGCATTTAAATTAATCGTGTTGCAGGGAGGGTCTTTTCTGTTCTTATTTATTCAAAGGCATTTGTTTGAGTTCTATCTCTGCTTTCTCATGTCAGAGAAAACATTAGACATGATTAGCTGTAGGTATCTGTGCTTCATGACATCCAAGCAAAGTTCTTTTTATATTTCATCTTATAATTGTATTTGCAAGTTAATGTTTGAAGTGTCAGTCTTTGTAAAATTAGCTCATCTTGTTATGATTTAGAGCTTTGATGTGAGTGAAAGGCTTCTATTGCAATGCAGAGTCACATCTGAGAGTAAACTGCATAGACAAAGAGACTTACAAGACTAGTAAATCAAATACTCTGAGCTGTCTATGTGGATTATGAGATAGTATTTGCATAACTTTGAAGTATTTATACTGATGAAATTACAATAATTAAAATCATTGCTGTGTCAATTGCTAGATGCCACAAGGCATAGCAATTACTAGCATGCAAATCAGACTTTGTGTAAGCATTTTAAAGAATAATTACCTTATTTGATTCAGATGTGCCTGAAAGGCATTAAGAATCATTTGAGCTATTTGCCTTCAACAATTTTAAGGCTCGTAGATAATGTTGTTATTATCAATTATTTACTTTTGTATATCACTTTTCCTTATTTTGGTTGAAACTTAATGCCACTGACAAAATAAAAATACACAACTTTGCTGTAACTAGGAACAATTTACAATATCAGTTAAATCTTCATCTTGCTTCAGCAAACGTTTTTCTTTCTAATGGGCTTTACTCTGCTATGTCATCAGTTTCATTCTAAATAGCTAATGTATACCCAATGTCTACATTCACACAATTTAGGATCAGCATTGTGAATTGCAGGAAAATACCAGAGTAGGAAATTAAGACATGAGGCTATAGAATAGCCTTTCAAAAATATTTGTTACAGAAAATGTATAGGTGGTTACTTAGCTTGCTGAAAATTGTAATTTTTACATTGCAATTTACTTTTTAAAAATGAACACCAAACTTTATATAACATATAAAATCAGACTTGACATCATGTGATGTCAATAACATATTAAAAATTATGAAGTACTTGATCTGAGGTAAAATGATGGATAATGCAAGATTACTTCATATGATTATGTTTAACAAAATATCAAGTTATGATCCATTTTTTAACTAGTTATTATAACACAAGATTTTTTTAAAACATCATGCTAAATAATTGAGTTGAAAATCACAAAACCATAGCAGGCAGTTTATGAATATTGCTGCACAACCTACTTTCTGAGAATTTGCTTAATTTCCTTAAGTCTCTTAATAGTTTCCTAAAACTGTAAAATTTTATGTAATACTTTTGAAAATCCAGGGTGTTTTCCTGACCAAAGCTTTGTTTTATTTTTTTATTTCAATGTAAATTAGTTTTGTTTTTTGTTTATTGGTTTGTTTGTGTCTGAAAGCTCCAGAAAATATGCAGAATTTTATTTTTCATTGAGTTCAAAAGTTGATCTAAAGTTAAAATATCCATAATTATTTGTTTGACTCTATCTCCTCTTTGGATGACTATGGGAGTAATATCTACTTCCTATTTTACAGAAGTCATAAACATCTGAAAATTAAAACATTCAGAATATATTTAAAAATAATTTTAGATTATTTAAGCTAGCAAATAATAGTTTCATTTGGAAAATATATTCTGTGAAAATAAAACATACAGAGGTATACGGGAGCTGAAAAATTAGTAATGAATATGTGAGGTCTGTGCCTTTTTTCTAGATCTATTTGTATCTATCCAACTGATAATTTCTCTTTAGTAAGACAGACAACATGATAGACAGATATATATTTCCCTTCAACAAAAGTTAGCAGAGTAAAAGTCCTGGTATTAGGTCAAAAATATTTTAAGGCCATATTTGAGATACTCATTAGATATTTTTTCCTTGATTGAATAAAGCTTTCTACATAAGAAATATTCAATATGCTAGAATACATATTTGTTGGAAAAATCAAGGAAAGGAAATTTATTTATGCAGAAAGATATTCCTCTGACCATACTGTGCAAGCAAAAATAGGGTCTGGATTTTATCATGACAATTCTAGTTATCATTAATAGTGGAATTGCTGAATTTGGATATTATTGTGATTATTTTATAACAAAATGTGTTGAAATACAGAAAAAGGACACAGGAGCATAAAAATTCTTATAAAAAATAAATCATTAAATCTTATGACAAATTGTAGTGTATGTAACCACTGGAAATTAAAAAGATTTATTGATTTTCCATTTCAGTACTTTTTAAAAAATCCAGGCTTTTTTGTTTTAGCCTCTCTTCCCTGTGGAGTGACAGTGGGTAATCTATTTGACTCTTTCCATATATTTTAAACACTATCTTTATTATTTTTGATTAAAGCTTTTATAGCTATGTTCCTTACAATTCTTTTCTTTCTTACAAAAACCATACAAAATAAAGGTCCACTGATGACTCTTAATTACACTCGTTTAGAACAATATTTTGAGGGACTTAGTTACAGGGCATAGTAAAATTTTTAAAAATTTTTTTTTTCCCTATAGCAAAATAAATCCATCATTAATATGTACACTCTGGGCAGAAAATTGTGCAACATGAATACTTTCAGCATCACAGTGCATTCAAATTATAGCATCATTACTGTCAGTCCTCTAATAAAAGATATATATATACACACACACACACACACACACATAAACACAATGGATCAGAATTCTCTAGAAAACATCTAGGCAAGATTTATAAAACAACCTAATTTCATTTAAAGTAATTTCTCAAAATTTTCTACAAAAATTCTGGCTAAAAGTTAACATTAACTATATTATACATCAATTTTGTTGTAATAGGCTAAGAAAAAGAATGACATAGTAGACCATATATATATATATATATATATATATATAT
>NW_026009780.1:0-3248 GCF_001458135.2 Marmota marmota marmota
TATATATATATATGGAAAGGGTATTTTATAGTCCTAATCTGTGCTTCTCCCTCTCTCTCTTTTTCATTAAGCATCATCTTTACAAAATTAGGATATTTTTGGAGAAAGCACCCATTGCTGTTATCACTCTCTGGTTAGTATGATAACTTGAAGGAGCTAGGTAATAAATGGATATCTGATCACTCCTGGTGTGTGTCTCACATTTGATATGAGTAACGTAAGTTACAGTTGAAGGGATGAAGCAGCACCTACCTGTGTTCTGGCTGGGTTGCTCAGAGGCAGCTTCAGGTGTGTGCATCTTCATGAGGGAGCACTCTTAGGGAAAAACAAGTCAAGGAATCAGTCAAGAGCTAAGTTCTGATATGGTCTAGGTTGAGTCCAGCTCTAGTCTGACCGGTTGGGGAACAAGTGATGTCAATTGCACAGCTGAACTTACTTCACTGAGGCAACGGGACCACCTTCTATATCCCAGTATAAGTCATTCAGTGGATAGGGGAGGGATTATAACTTTCCCTACAGGTAAAACAATTCCTATTGGGTCAAGGGTGATTCTCCAGAAGTGGACACAACTCCCAACTGTTAGCAACCAACATTTAGAGTGACTTGCCAGTGGGCACACTGAACCTCACTCCAACAGCTGGGACAAATAGGGTCTTCCCTGGCATCCTATCTGTTCATCAGTACTAGTATGCCTCTGGGAAAGAAACAGCCAAGCATATTTCTTTCTGCTTGAGTTTATGTAATATTATTTTCTCTTCTGAAAATTAATCACTTTTTGTATTTAACCAGAGCCTCACAAAGTGATCTATGTGGAAGAAACAACTGATGGAATTTAAGAAGAGTCTCTAAAGAGCCACTTTTCTTTTTTCCTAATACTCAGTGTAGGTAGGCTGAAAACTGTTCAGTTGTTGGACATAAGAATCAGTTTCTCTGAAACTTAACCATTAGCTCATTTTTTCATGTCCATCAAGTTTTAACATGTTTACCTTTCTGATTTCCACCACCACAATTGCATGTGATGATTGACATGAGGTTGGAAGCATTTGAGCCATAGAAGATTTATCATAGGCCATTAAGTGAGTAAATTCCTTGCTAGGCTGAGGCTTTCCCATCTTTTCTAAATTAAAATGGGTAGAAAAAGACAGTTTTGACAGTTCAAACATTTTCCCAGTCTCAAATACATATTATTACATGTCTGAATAATTTGGGGGACCAAATTTCAGAATGACTATTTTGTCACACAATATGGAAATTGGTACTCTGGAAGTCTGATGAAATTGGTACTCCAGAAGCTGACAGGTGAACAAAAAGAGCTTTCCCTTAAATGTGTCTTCATCTGATATACTCTAATTGAAAGACTGTTAGGATTCCCATGAATATGGCTGCTGATTAGTATTTGAGAGTTGAATTTATTTTCAAAACAGCTTTATCTCTGATTTAGAGGAAAGACACTCAAAGATCTTACTAGAGCCCTGATTCAAGTGTGCCCCTTGTATCTAGATGATTAGTGACAGTCAATACTGTAGTGAGCAGCATAAAACTCTGAACCAAAGTTGAAAATGCTGACCATCAACAGCACTCACTTTCGTCATGGAAGAGTTGGATAATTTTACCTGGGCTAACCTTCCTAAAATGAGAGTGTCAGTGTCAAAATTTTTGCAACCTAGACTAATATCCAGAAAATTTCAAGAGTGAACCCTGGAAAACCAAATATCATAAAAATAGTAGGGTACCATAAAAGTTCTTTATAGAGAAAAATCTCTTTGCTTCAAAAGCTATTTAGGAAAGAAAAAAAAGTTCATACTAAGGGAAGGAATTCTAAAACCCAATGACTGCAACAAAATTTTAGTATATAAAACCATTTCTTACAATTCTTTAGCATTTGATAACATAAATGCAGAAACATCATGAAACAAAAAGTCGTCACTCCCCCAGCCCCACTCACACAAACACACACTATTCTATCATATATTTATATCTATTTTTATTCTAAAAACTGTCCTCTTTCTGGAATTCTATCCTGCAGGTATATTAAATACTCTAAAGTCCTAGGAAGAGAATCTGCCACACAGTTGACAATCTGTTCTGGATGGCACATTAATCAGAGATCATTTCAAATCCAAAAAGCATTTGAAAAATATTTTAAACCTTTTGTTTCCTAATTTTTCAAAATTTTTCTACCTTTAATAAAAATTTTAAAAACAATTATGTTGTAGAAACATTTAACCAAATTTGGGCATTGCTTTCATCCTTGGAAATAGTAAAATGGAATAATGAGATGGAAAAGGAGAAAGGAATGAGAAGTAAAGATAATCTAGTGATCATGCTCA
Source organism: Marmota marmota marmota (assembly GCF_001458135.2). NCBI lineage: Eukaryota > Metazoa > Chordata > Mammalia > Rodentia > Sciuridae > Marmota > Marmota marmota. Next base: position 2,331 of record NW_026009780.1, read on the forward strand.
CTTTTTCTTTCATGATGACTTCTGTTATAACATAAAGTATTTGAAACCAGATACTCACTCTTAACAACAATAAATTGTATAGTCAGTGTAGATAAACCATTTCCAGCTCAATACATTGTCTTTGATGCAGGTATAAAATAGAACTAAGTATTTTGTAAGAAAATAATAGACTGAAATGGAAGAAGAAAGTGGGGATTCCCCATAAAGAAATTCACCCTTTTGCAACATCCCTAAAATGAATGTACTTTGGTCCTTCTCAACCCCTGTCTTCAGAGTACAGATTTGGACTGCAGCACAGATTCACACATGAAAACCTATAAATTGCTTTTTTTGACTACATACAAACTCATGATTATATGAAAGAGAAAGTTTGTCAAGCCTTTAAGTCATAACTATGACAAAGAATAGTGAAAGTTTTTATTTCAATTTTAATAATAAGTAATTATGCTTTTCCTAGAAGGTACTACTTTTAACTTTCACAGGAGACAAGCAAAAAGAGAAGCCTTTTTCACTGTCCCTAAATTTTTCAGGGACAAATATCCTGGGGACATAAAGGAAAGGATAATTACACAACATTAATACTCTGCCCTTTTCCTAAGCAGAGTTATCTAAAGTCAATTCCTACAGACATTCAAATATAAAGCATATGTAAATTTCAGCACCTTCCCCTGGGGCAGAAATTAACCTCTTAAACAGGTATCCTTTGAAGTCACTCTCATTGCATACCACAGGGGCCAGTGAAAGTTCAAGTTCAAGTTAATAATATTTATCTCACCATCCTCTGACAGCCATTTTTCAATAGTCAAACAGTACCACAAATTGAGGGTCAGATGATAGGTGATTCTAAAAATAAATATCTCAGTCCAGTAGCAATGATTCTTGGATTTTTTTTTTTTTTTTTTTTTTTTTTTTTTTTTT
>NW_026009781.1:0-3247 GCF_001458135.2 Marmota marmota marmota
AAAAAAAAAAAAAAAAAAAAAAAAAAAAAAAAAAAAAAAAAAAAAAAAACTTCTGGAGCCAGGTAGTCCAGGACTGAAATGGTAGCCCCCAGTTACCATGGAACAATGCTCCTTATCTCTTCTTCTTATGTCAATTTTAGCATAATGCTTTAAGATACTTTAATTTTCACCTTCACCTCATATCTACATTCTAGGCATCACTGAGGGAAAATGGCAGGAAGTGCAAAATGGGTCTTCCTTCCAACGGAGTGCACTTCTATTAAAGAGATTTCCTTGAAGCCACAGTTCATGCTTCATTGGCTACACCTACTGCAAGGGAGCCTGCAAAATGCAGTTTTAAGTTTGACAAATTGCCATTTGAAGAAAACCAGTGTTTGGCTGCTAAGGAAAACTGAGAGAATGTATTTGAAGTAGTTCCTAATATTATTTCCTCCAAGTGGTGTGTCTTTTCCTTTCACTCTAGTTGTATATCTGTTGTTCCAATTTGTTTGTTGCAAAGAACCCATAGCTGGAGATTTTGTAGTTGAACTATTTCTGTATTTTATTAACACATTCATATTTATTGTGATTAGATTGATGCCTACCAACTTATGTTTATAGTTTTATTTTCTCAACAAGAATCTTGAAAACTTGAATAAGCATACACACTTATCAGGGGCTAAACATAAGCACTATTTTTATATTGAAAATGTTGAAGAGGGGTGACTCATCTCATGTCTTTGTGCTTTTATTTTTCACAGCAAGATACGGAAGTAACAATAAAATTGCTTTCTGAAACAATCAATTGGAATTCATTTAAGAGGGGCTGGGCATGGTGGCACATATCTGTAATCCCAGGGACTTGGGAGGCAGAAGCAGGAGGATTTCAAGTTCAAAGCCAGCCTTAGCTATGTAGCAAGACCCTGTCACAAAATAGAACACAAAAAGGACTGGGGATGTTGCTCAGTGGTTAAGCTTCCATGGGTTCAATTCTAGGTACCAAAAAAAATAAGAAAAGAATCACTTAAGAGGTAATGTAACTTTTGAACCACTGTGATGTTACAACTTTAGTTTTTATCAATATCTTAAAAACTTGGATGACATGTTGACAATAATGGCACTGTTGTTCTCAGAAAACCCAAAAGAGCTAGTGCCAGTGAAATGAAGAAACATGACAGTTAAACACTGACCCCAATGAGAGTACAAAGTGGCTATTGAAAACTTCAAGTGTGTGCAGATGGATTCTTTTGGCTGTAGAAATAAGAGCTGGATTTTACTTGTTCTACAAAAGAGAAATTTATTATAAGAAAGTGAGAGAAGGACACAAATCAAAACATAAACAGGTCTTACTGAGTCCAAAGCAGAAAGCTGGGGAGATATTAACTTAGCAATTCCCCTAAAGCAGAGCATGCTTGTTATTTCTTTTCTTTCTTTCTTCCCTCTTTCTCATCTTTGCGGATGCCCAGCTTGCTTCTTGAATCTCTTTCATATTTCTCTTTCTTGCACTTAGGTTCTCTTCATTACTTTTCTCTATAGCCCATGATTATCTCAGGTTCTTTCACAAGATGGCAAATTAAGGTGCATTATTTTTTGCTACTATTGAAAACTAGCAAACATTATCTGTTATTTCAGAGTCAAGTTTTTCTGAGCAAAGAGTATGAACCTGATCACATTCCTACTTCATTGTGACCACTTCAAAGTGGACCAATTTTTCTTGATTAGATTTTCATACTTAATTGGTTAAAGCCAGGGTTTGGGGAAATCATTTGCTGTATACTGCAGCAGGGGCAATCGAAAGCCCTCATAGAAATATTTTTGATGCATAATATGTTTGAATATTTGTTTCATTATTGGCAGCTCTTTGAATGAAAAGTTTGATGTTAGATTTAAAAATTCTTATATATGTACTTGCTACTAACTAACAAAATAATTCTATGTTCTTTACTTATGAAAAGAATTCCTATTTTAAATGTCAAACTACATAACATGCTGATACCTCTTAAACCCATACGTGTTTTTTCTTTTAAATAACTTCTCATTTTAGGACAGTTTCAAATTTCCAAAATTATTGCCAAGATAGTACAGAATTTGTGTATGCCTCACACCTGATTTGTTCTCTTATTAACCACATTAGTATAGCACATTTGTTGGAATTAATGATCTCATGCTAATATATTAATGTTAACTAAAGCCCATAATTTTTAAAATTTCTTGGCTTCCTGTCTTTTTTCATTTACAAGATCCCACCCACAATGCCACATTGCATTTAATAATCTTATTTTCTAAGGCTCCTGTTGGTTGTGACTTTCTTCCTATTTTTATTTTTTTAATTTCTAAGATATTTTCTTGATTTGTTTTGAAATTCATATTGACAGAGCTCCAGAAAACAATTCATAAGTCTATGATAAGATTAAAAGCTTAATTAATACTGTAGCTTAATGGAAATATGAAATCATAAGCAAATAAAATCATGGGGGAAACATTCACACACAAGAGTCATTATTAAAAACAAAAGACATTTAAAGCCCTATGATACTAATAATCTTTTTCAATTGTTTTACTATGCACATCTATTCACAAAATTTTCCTGATGAAATAAATTATTGCTGCATTTATCGTGTACTTAATTAAACATTAAAAACTACAAGTCACGTTTGTTTAAACTTCTTTCATAATCTTAAATTTAATTATCTGAAAATTATCAATCATCTTATTAGTCAATACTTGAAATTACATGCATGTCAGTGTAATTATTAATGCCAGCCCATTTACTGGCTCATTTACTCTGGCTATGCACAATTATGTGTGACATTTTAAAAAGAACACTCTTTTCATCATGATACAATCATTTTTTCTGAAGATCAACAAAAGATCTATTTCTGATAATTCTTTTGCTTATTGTTTTCCTGACTAAATTCATAGACTGAAAGGAACCAGATGGTAATGGAAAATATACCAGTGGTAGTCTACTTAATTGGTATCTTAAATTGTTTTCTACTCCAGAAGATTCTATATTTTATTTCTTTTATTACAGGAAAGCAAGAAAATGCAATCTTGTACATTTTATGATATTTTTATATTCATTTCTCATTTGAATCTCACATATTCTATGATACAGGTAAATATGAACACAGTACCACCAGGAAGACTTCCCCTTTGAATACAAGTGGAAGTAAATAGATATTAATATTTGTATTTTATTAGTACATTTATCCACATTTGCAAAACATAGAGCCTCCATTTCATTTTCAACAAAGTCTATCTATTG
>NW_026009782.1:0-3484 GCF_001458135.2 Marmota marmota marmota
TTTTAGAAATGTCTGAGGTAAAGATTTTTTAGAAATCATTTTGTTGTGTCTTTAAAGATATATTTTTAAACTTGTATGCCAATATAGACACTGGAATTTTTTTTGTCAAATCCTCCTACTACTTAGGGGAAAATCTCCTAGCATTTCAAATATTTTAATATAGTTCTTTCTACAGAACTTGCATTGCAAAATTTACCTGATTTGCATATCCTTTCTTAAATTGTCCCTACTGTATTCTTTTGAAGAAAATACCTCCTATCTAGGATAGGTTGTATGTGTTTGGAAAGTAGATATTAAATACATGTTGTACATTTTATACAATACACAGTTAATAATTTAAGATAAACATAGAAGTTTATAATTACCTTTACAAAAGAATGTGTGAAATCCTGAAATACTGAAAAGCAAAAGAAATATATAATCCACAAAACCTGAATATAACAAAACCAAGCACACATTGCTGCTGAATCAATGTGGAGCCATGTTTCATGTGTTAGCTTTGATAAAGAATATTTTAGCTTTTGGGTTTCTGTGTTTGCTGTTTTTTGTTGAGTAGTAATATGAATCAAATACTGAAAAAAAATCCAATATTGGTTTCATTAAACATGGAGTTAAGTTTTCAAAAGTGAGATTACATTTCTAATTACCATAAATAGAATAGGTAATGTACACATACCAAGTAAAGGTGTGGAGTGATTGAAGGAATGGGGATATCTAATCAGAGGAGCAAAGCAGAAATTTCATGGCATAAATATATAAAATGAAGAAAAAAATTAACAGCATGTGTGTTTAACGTAGCCTATCACAATCATTTAATCAACTTTATTACAGGTATATATCTTGTTCCTCCATTTGTCCTACAATATAGTAAATCCAAAGGTGTGGTAACAGTCCAGTGGAAAGTACAATTCATTTCCATTGAGGAAAGCTCTCTGAACTGATCAGCTTACATATATACTTTTTAAAATAATCTATTTTTCCATATCCAGGCAGGACAGGGGTGTATTTTCTTTTACTGTAACCTCTGGTGTAACCCACTGAAAGTTTCTTGATCCACTTATCTGAGAAGACTTAGGAACTGTATATAATAAATAATGTTTAATAAACATAAACTATTAAAATATGGTAATCAAAAGGGGAAAAGTGAACTGAAATACCAAAGAATTATAAGATATGAATAACCCCTAGAAGTAGGGGAAGAAAGTGTTTATATTTGAATTATATCAGATAAGGAAATCATATACTTTTCTTGGTACTGCATTTTTAAGTGGCTTTTCTTTATCATTTATTTTTCACTTTCTAACTTACATGATCTTTTAGTTGTTTTATTTTCTTTGTACTTATTTTCTTATTTTTCATTTGTATTTGCACTACCTTTCTTTTTCATTTTTCTTCTTATTCTTCTTTTTTCCATATTACCATTTTTTCTATATATTTTAGTATTGATTTTAGAATCATTAATGCTTAAATTTTGGGCATTGTTTATTATTACCATTTCTTCATTGGTTACTGGAATTGTGGAGATCATTTTTAAAAGTTTTTACTTTGATTATATATCAACATGTACTTAGCTTATAAGTTTTTTTATATGATTGGTGGTTATTCTTTCCTCTTAGTGGTGCCAGCACTTCTGTCAATGACTTGGGGATTTGAAAATAGAACATATACTCTGTTCAGAGAATATCCAAAGAGAAATCTGCTCAACAATATGACCCACATGTAAGAGGGGAATAGAAATCTATTTGAACATCTGCTCAAACCTCTGTATATTAAAACAGGAAACATGATAGAGGAAGGAACTAAGACACTACGCAAAGTGTTTAAATCCCTAATAATTTAATACACATACATTGATGTGTAAGATATGGTGAGCAAGGAATTTAAACAATTTATTATAAAAATAATTTAAGGAAATAAAGGACTAAAAAATAAATTATTGAAGGCAATCCAGGCTTTGAAAGGACATCCCCAAAATGAGATAGAGTTTTGGGGGAAAAAAGACAGAAAAATTAGAAGTAATGAGTTTATTAACTCAAATAAAATTCCAAATAAAAATACTGCCAATATACTACATCAGGCAGAAGGAAGAATGTTAAGTCTTGAAGACAAGGTAGATGAAATAGAACTTTCCTGCAGTAATAAAAAGAGAGACTTTAAAAATAATATACAAGCATTCCAGGACAACTTTAAAAGACCAATTGAGACTAAGGTCTGAAGGAAGGAGTGTATATACAGACTAAAGGCAAAGAGAACTTATTCGGTGAACTCACACCAGAAAAATAACCTTTAATTGCAGAAATAAGATGAATATCAGGCACAGAAAGCATTTAGAAGGCCAACAGACTTGGCCAAATAAGAAACTGTCCACATTATATTTTGGATAAAATGCCAAAATTCAGAGCAAAGAAAGGTTTGTAAAAATTCAAGAGAGAAGCACCAAGTCATTGATAAATTATATGCATCTGTATAACTCTAAGGTCCAGTAGTATATGCAAATATATTCCAAGCACTAAAACAGAAATACTGTAGTGGCATCCTCTCCTCCACCAATGTATCTTCATTAAGCTTCCACAGAAACTCTTACCACAATTTTCTTGTTAACAACACATCAGCAAAGATCTCTACAAAATGGCTCAAATGTGGTTAGACACTCTATTTCCTGTTGCTCTGCTCTTCCTTGCAAATACTAAATTTACCCATGAACTTAATGAATGTACTCTGCTTTTGTGGTATAATCTTTATAATCCCTGACTTTTCTAAGAAATGGAATAATAGGTAACTTCTGAGAACTTGCAGAAAAAAATTACTTTAATGTAGACCCCTGCAAAAATATACACCTCCAAACTCCCCTCTCCATACCACTGTGTATAAAGCTCAACAAATGTCTAGACTCAGCATTAAGAGGGAGAATTTGTTTTAGGTGAAAGCCCCCACTGGGTAGGCTGCAGACAATAAATCTGCTTCCTCCTAATTCCTATGGTGTCCAGTCTCATCTGTCTTACTTTGGTACTGCCAGCCTATATTGGTATCTGCATCAAAGTTATTCTTCAGAAATAAAAGTAGAAGCAAAGACCTTCCAAGAAAAGAATGAACAAAAATAACCTATGACAACTAAGGTAACACTGCAGAAGATTCACAATGGAATTCTATATACACAAGAAGATTAAAATAAATCATGGGAGAATACAAGAGAATAAATGTCACAAGAAGAGTAGATAAAGAAATGGGAATTAAGAGTGAACCCTATATTACAAAGAAACACACCTCAATATTCTAACACTGAATTCACATTGTGTTAATTACCAACTTAAAAGACATAGACTGAAATACTCAATGAATAAACAAGACTCAAATGTATACTGTCTACAAAAAACACACCTGAATTGCAAAGATGTTCATAGAATAAAAGTGAAAGGATGGAAAGATATTCCATGTAAATGGAAGAAAAAAAAAAAAAAAAAAAAAAAAAAAAAAAAAAAAAAAA
>NW_026009782.1:3497-33224 GCF_001458135.2 Marmota marmota marmota
AAATTTATATACACATTAAGAAGAACAAAATTTGATCCTTATTTCTCACCCTTCACAAAAGTCAACTCAGAGTGGGTCAAATATTTAGGAATTACACAAGAAACTTTATAAATGCTAGACGAATTGTGAGCTGAACTCTTCCACATATTGACACAGCATCAATTGCCCTAATAAAACTCCTAAAGCATAAGAAATAAAACCAATAATCAATAAGTAGTATGACATCAAATAAAATACTTCTTAACACCAAAGGAAACAAGAGCATAAAGACAGAGCCTAGAGAATGGGAGATCTTTGTCATCTGATCAAGAAATGGAGGTTTGGGCTGGGGATGTTGCTCAAGCGGTAGTGCGCTCGCCTGGCATGCGTGTGGCCCAGGTTCTATCCTCAGCACCACATATAAACAAAGATGTTGTGTCCGCCAAAAACTAAAAAAATAAATATTAAAATTATCTCTCTCTCTCTCTCTCTTAAAAAAAGAAATGGAGGTTAATATTCAGAATATATAAAGAACTCAAAACCTTATCACCAAAAAAAATTAGTAACCCACAGAATAAATGGACAAAACTAAAGGGATCCTTCTTAAAAGAATTACAAATGTAAATAAATGTATATTAAAAAGTTCAAAGTCTCCAGTAGTTTGGGAAATACAAATCAAAACTGCACTGAGATTTTATCTGACTCTCTTCAGAATAGCAATCATCAATAACACAAGTAATAGTAAATGTTGATGAGGATGCAGAAGAAAGGTACACTTGTATATTGTTGGTGGGACTACAAATTAGTACAAACACCCTGCAAGAAAATACACAGAATCTTCAAAACTCTAGTAGTGTATTACCCAGATCTCCCTGTCCTTGGTAAATATTCAAAAGTCTTAAAATTAGCATATTATAGGGATGCAGCCACATCAAAGTTTGAGGCAGCATGATTAAAAATAAATAGGCTATCAAAAAAAGCCTAAGTGCCAATCAACAGATGAATGTATAAAGAAAATGTGGGATATATACATAATAGAGTTCTATTCAGGCAGTATTCAATAATAAAAAATGGTATTTGCTAGTAAATGAATGGAACTGGAAAACTTCCCACTAAGTGAAATAACTCAGACTCAAAAAGTCAAGGATTGAATATTTTTCCTCATATTAAAAAGGTGTATAAAAATAAAGGGGATATGGGGGACTCCATGAAGATAGAAGAGAGGTCAGTGACGCAGAGGAAGAATATTGAGAGGGATGGAGGGACTGCCAAAGGAAGTGTGGTGGAATGAATCTGAACAAATTTTCCTATGTGCACTTATGAATATATCACACTGAATCTGATCTTTATATATATCAATGATGCACTAATTAAAACAACTACAAATAAATACAAGAAAGACTAGTGGAATAGAAGAAAGGTAAAAGAGAAAGAAAAAGGGAAAGTACTGAGAACCAAACTAAAAAAATTTATATATATATATATACACACACACACACACACACACACACACTTGTATGATTATTTAAAAATGAACCCCAATATTATGTAGGAAATAATGATCTAATTAAGAAAAAGAAGTAAACAGTGAGTAAAACTACAGAAACTGCATGAACACGTAAGGAATAAAAAATACAGCTGCATAATCAAAGGGTCACTGATGAAATCAGGGGGGAAATTTCAAAAAATACCTCAGAACCACATTCGAATCAAAACACAGCATCCACACATGTATGGAAAACAGTAAAAGCCATTCTTTTTTTTTCCTTTTTCTTCTTTTCTTTTATTGAGACATTGTATGTATACATAATAGTGTGATTCACTATACCATACAGAAATGCATATAACATATTTTGACGAATATTACTACCCAGTGCCTTTCTTTTCCTTTCCCATGTCCCTCCTCTGATCCACCAAAAGTGATTGTATGTGGGCAGTTTATAGCAATGGCTATCTCCATTTAAAAATGTAAGATATTTCAAATTAAAAAACCTCATGATGCATCCCAAGGTCTAAGAAAAACATCAGTAAATCAATTCTAAAACCAATACTAAAAAAGAATTAATAAATGACAGAGCCAAAATTATAAAGTAGAAAATTAAAATAACAACAACAAAAACGTAACATAGTAGTAATGAAACAAATAGTTGGTTGTTGAAAAGGTAAATAAGATTGATAAACTCTTAGCCAAGGTAACTAAAAAATAAAAAAAAGAGAAAGAAGATACATTATAAATGAATAAAGCTAGAAACAAAAACAGAAATATAACAACAGATACCACTGAAATCTAGAGGATATCTAGAGACTATTTGAAAAACTTATATTTTAATAAATGAGAAAATCTAGACTATTTTAAAGACTTAAATTGCAACATATGAAAAAAAAAATCTAGAAGACATTGATGAAATATGACCTAAAAATTTTGAATCAAAGGGATAGAGATAAACAAATAGCTCAATAACAAGCAATTAGATTTAAGGAATAACAAAAAGCCTCCAGGACCAGAGGTGAAAGCATATTTAAAGAAGAACTAATATTAATCTTCCCATAACATGTAAGAGCAAAGGAAAGATGCTTCCTAAGCAAATCTGCAAAGTATTTCTCTGATTGGAAAAGTGAATATGGACCCAACAAGGAAAAAAGGAGAGACCAACATCCTTGAGGAATATAGTATAAAAATTCTCATAAAATCTTTGCAAACCACATTCAACAACACATTAAAAAAGAACATGCAGTGTCAGGCATTGTGGTATGTCTATATTCTTAGAAAAGAAGGAGGTTGTTTCAGGCACACTATAATTTCAATGCCAGCCTGGGCAATTTAGTGAGACATGTTTCAAAGTGAATAATAAAGGGGGCTGAGGATGTGGATCAGTGGTATAGTGCTCCTGGCTTGAGTCTCTAGTGTCACATAGAAAAACTGTATATGATGATCAAGCTGATTTTGCTCCAGCATAATTCAATACATGCAAATCAATAAAACTGATACACCACATACAGAATCAAGGGCAAAACTACATGATCATTTCAACATCTACAGAAAAAAGCCTTTGAGAAAATTTAAGGGCCCTTCGTGACAAAGCCAGGAGGAATTAGAAATAGGAGAAGCTTATAATAAGATAATAAAGAACAAGTATATTAAACCCAAAGCCAATAGTATAATGAACTGGAAAATTTTCCCTAAAATCAGAAAAAGGCAATGATGTTCATTGCCACCAATCTCACTAATCACAGTAATTAAAATTTTAGAGATGAGAAAAAATAAAATGGATTCAAATAGAAAAGTAACAATGTTAAATTATTTCTATATGCAAACGATATAGTCCTATTCTTAGAAAACCATAAATGTTACATCATGAGAATTCTACTTCTGATGAATAAATTCATCAGAGTAACAGGATACAAAATAAACATATAAGAATAAATTGTCTATATATCAATAGCACATCTGGTGAGAAAGAAGTAAGGGTAATAACTCATTCAAACAGCTTTTAAAATAGCTAAAAATAAGCTTAACCAAGTAAGTGAATGACATCTTCAAGGAAAATAACAGATTGATATTGTTCACAGAAATGGGGAAAAACTACTTTTAAATTTGTATGAAAGAAAAAAAACTTAGACAAAGTGGTGCTGATCATAAGAGCAACAATAGATATAACACAATGCCCAATTTCAAAATATAAAACAGAGCCATAGTAATAAAAAACATGGTACTAGTGTAAAGAAAGACCCATAGACCAATGGATAGAAGAGAAGTCAGAGAGCCAAACTCACACAGGTACAGTCATGTGATTCTAGGCAAAGATGCCAAAAACATATGTTGGAGAAAAGACAAAAGATATTTTAGAAATAGTGTTGGAAAAACTAGATATCCATACGTAGACGAAGAAAACTAGATGCCTATTTTTTTTAACACTGTACAAGAGTTTTTTCAAAAACGGTTAAAGACATATGTACCAGACTAGAAGCTTTAATACTGCTAGAAAAAAAATATGGAAAACACTTCAGTATGTAGGCAATTACTTCCTAAATAGAGCTTCCTACAGCTCAGGAAATAATAGTAACAATGGGTAACAGAGAGTTCATCAAATTGAAACCTTTCTGCATAGTAAGTGAAACACGCAACAGTAAGAAGAGGTAGCCTCCAGAATGGGAGAAAATCTGTGCCAGCTACTTTTCTGACAGAAGGTCAATATCCTGAAAATATTAACTCAAACATCTTAACACCAGAAACACAAAAACCTATTTAATAAATGAGAAAATGAACAGTTAGTTCTCAAAATAAGAGGTACAAATGGCCAACACTTAGGTGGAAAAATGCATAATATCTCCAGCAATCAGATAAGTGCAAATTAAAGCAACACCAAGCTCCCATTTTCCACCATCCTGAAAAAGCAATCCTGAAGAAAGCAAATGATACTGGGAAGAATTGAGGAGACAAAAACTTTTATATGCTATTGGTAGGAACACAAATTACTATACTCCTATGGAAATCAGTATGAAGGCTACTCAAGAATTACTTTTTGATTCAACTATACTACTCTTCAGTATTTATTGGAAAATATTAAAGTCAGCGAACTTTAGAGATACACATATGCCCATCTTTATCATGACCGTATTCATAGGAATCAAGTTATAGAATCAGGCTAGATGCTTCTAAACAGGAGAATGAATAAACAAAATGTGCCATATATACACAAGGAAGATTTCTATGCATAAAGAATAAAAATCAATTTTAAGAAAATAAAGGAAACTGGAATGCATCATGTTAAGCAATATAAGCCATACTTAGACAAAAAGTATCATATATTTCTCTCATATAGAAAACTAGAGGTGGAAATGATCAACATGAAAATGGATGGATAATAAATTTTATCCATTAACATAGATAAAATTGGAGGTACGGAGGAAGGAATGTTGAAGATAGGATTGAGGAAGTATAATTGATCTACATGTATGTACAAATATGCCACAGTGAAAACTTTGTGCATTAATTTTTAAAAATTGTCCTTTTTTAATTTTAGAAGTTCATTTATTTTTAATTTATCATGTTCATTACTATTGTTACTTTTTCTGTTTGGATTTATATTTTTCTTTGAATACCAGTACCTATTTATATATTTTTTTTATGTTTTTTTTTGTTGTTGTTGTTTTCTTTTCAGTTATATGTGTCAGTAGAATCTATTTTGGTATAATTCAACAAGCACTGACCATCAATAGTTTTAAGCCTATACTGATTGGTGCTAAATATAAATTACTTGAAGCTTTAATAAAAATAGAAGAAAATATTGATTTCTTAAGTATCTAAAATATGCCACATTTATTTTCTTAGTTTTCTATTCATTATAATACCAAAATGATTGTGATGTTAATCACACACCCTGCCTTCTCTTCATTGAAGGATGTCAAGAGTAAATGATAGACAGATGTGACACATTGTTCTATATATCCAGCATGTACTTCCTCTAAACATTCCTATGTTTGGCCTAGTATTCAATTGCTGCTCTTATTAATTTCAATATTTCTTATTTTAAATATCAGCCATATTGACAATCATTCAATCTGGATATTTATCTTTCCTTTCATAAATAAATTCTTTGTATGCATCCCCTTTTCTCAGCTTCATATTCATAAAGCTGTGATTTTGGCTTATTTTCTATTTATTTCCTTCCATAAGGACACACCGAAAAATTGTTTATTCCCACCACATTCTAGCAGTGTTAATTCTATACATATACCTCACCTGTTGCTTGTTTTCTATTATAATCTTGTAGCCTTATATTTCTTTCTAGGATGTTTGTCTTCATAAAAGATGATATGTAAAAAAAATGGAAAGAGAATTTATAAAAACACATTACCTTTGAGTCAGGTGATGGAAAGAAAAGACAATCATTCTTTATTCTGATTGCCTGCACAAGTGTGGTTTCAACTATGTCATTCTTTTTAATGGCAGGGTTACCATTGTCAGGTTAGTTTCCACTGTTTTGTTCCCAGTGTCCTATTATACTTCTGACAATAAAAACAAAATAAACAGTATATAAAAATTCTGTAATTTCAAGTCAATAAGCAGCACAAAATCAGGCAGTCTTCAAATAGCTTACCATCCTTCATGGATTGCCTGGAAGTTTCAATTAATTTTTCTCCTTCTTCCAGGGTATTCTAGAAAGAAAAAAAAAAAAAAAAAAAGATTAAGGCATGATAAGAACCAAAGTTGACAAAATAATAAATGTTTTCCATGACTGCAGAGTACAACAGAAAGAGCAGAGGTTTCTGAATCATTTTGGTGTACACTCAAACTGAATTCTCTCACTTACTAAACTGTATATTCTCATGGGGTAAAAATTATGAGTCATGACACAGAGATCTCCAAAATGTCACTCCACTTATATCCAACTGATTGTTACACAAATACTGAAATCCATTATACTATTTTCTTAAACTGAATGATGTAGGATAAAAATGGTAGTCATCTGTATTTAGAGTACTTTTGAAAAAGACTAATAATATGAGAAATTATATGTGATATTTCAATGTTTTTATGACTTATATTGGCATGAATTACCTCTTAAGGAGAAAGCTCATCAGACATGAGCTTTTAGAGTTATCTATTAAATAAGATTGATTCAATTCATAAACAGTATAAGTTTTGTCCATCCTATGGAAAAATGTGACACATTGTTCCTATGTGTCAAATAGATGAAGATAAACAATTATACAAATTTTGATCCTTCCAAGAAAAAAAAGAAATGATGAAAGCAATCTTGTGGAGATGATATCAATGAATAAAAACCACACAGAGCTGCTAAACAGAAACATTAACTCAATAAACAAACCACGGTGACAGAGATGGCACAATGAATAGACACTGAAGAGATGTATTCTGCAAGGAAATATTAAGAATTGGAGTAAGTCATTGTTTTAGAAAGAGATGTATGCTCTTTTTATTCTAGTACCTTCATATAATTAAGTTAACAAAATAATAAGATATAAAACAATAAAACACTTAAAAAAATAGGTGGCACTGCCAATTACATCACCAGGTTTGCTTGACATAGGTAATGAGACAGTGAAATAAGTCATTTTCAAAAAGATAAGCAAGAAGGAAGAAACAAGCAAATTTTCATCTGAAGACCAAATCTAAACTCAAGTTTGGAGCAGGCTTGAAGGATATTCTGGTTCCTATTTTCATATTTATGACATTACTCTAACTTGTTTATTCCTCCTTTATGACATCAATTTGAGATTACTTACTCAAACTTTCACATCCCATATATTAAAAGAGAATGCAAACTTAAAACATATTTTTAAATTCAGTAGACTTAATTACTAGTTATATCATGCATATTATATTACATAGGATGATTAATTATGTAGAAATTTATTTTCTCCACATTTACTCATGTTCAACAATATATATAACACCAGCTTTTAGAAACGGTGCATTTCTCCAGGCCAAATGAGCTTGGTTAAGTTATAAATAATAGCATTCTAAATAGAACACAGTATGATAGCTCTACACTTTATTTTCCCCAAAATAAAAATTACACCATTCTTACTCACATAATATTTAGCTCTTCATGACTGAAATAAAATTCAAGTCATTTCAAAGAAAAAAAAGAAGTATTTTACACATGAAACCTTATTTTAAGTGCTACAGGATATTTGCAAATATATTTCCTAACTTGGAATAGTTCACAAAATTTGTAGAGTTTTACAATGAATATTTAAATAAATAAATATAGAAACATCCAAATTTCAGAATGTGACATAAGTATTTGAATATTTTAAGAAACTATAGTGAAAAAAAATCTGGGAAACTCAAGTATTACCATATAATTATTGAGAGTCTCTGCTTCCAGAACTGGTTATTACTTTGCACAGACCATCTATTCTTTAATTAGATAAAGAGAAAATTTTTAGAAAAGGTTCATTAAATTATTTATTTTTATTTTATATTGGTTCTTTTCAGTTATACATCACAGTAGAAGTTATATTCTAGGATATAATTATAAAAAAGCATAGAATATAATTTGGTCTAATTCAGACCCTAGTACTTCCTTCTGTTCTACTGATCTTTCTGCTATTTACTTATACTTTTTAAAAATTAGTGTCATCTTTAGTGGAAAGACTCAGAAAGTATAGATATGGAAGCCCTTTTTAATACAAGTGTTAAGATATAGATTCTAGAATTCTGAGTTGCCACAATTCCTAATATTACTTTAGTATAAATACAGAGCAAAGGATAGAAATAGAGGGAAAAAGGTTTTATTAAATGTTATGGTACAAAAATATCCAGGGTTCAAGTCAAAAAAGAAAAGCTACTTGCCATGCAAATTACATATTTGAACTAAAACCACCAGGGAACTTCTATGATTCTGTAAAAATTAATTTAGGCACAAGTATTGAAAGTCATGTAAGTACAATTTAAAAGACACAATAATGTAAACTGACCCCAAAAATCCTTGACTAAAAATCATATTTCCTCTGCAGTTATAAAGCTCTTCCTAATGCAATTTGTCTGTCACTATGTATTTCCCAGCCTATCTTTTCTTCCATCCCCCAAGACCCTCTTGAGAGAACACTAATACAAAAACATTTTTTAAATCAACATAATTCTCTAAAATAGATTCTTCTTAGCAAATTTTCATATAAAATGTCAGAAAAATATATCTAATTTTCCAGCATTAATACACTAAAACACAAAATTCAGAGAAAGAACATACATTTCACAAAAGATCACTTTACCTTAATATGAGCATCATAGATCTCCTCATCCACTGTAAAGCAGGTATCACCTGGATGAGGTTTTTTGGTAGATCTTTAGAGCAAAAATGTAAAACAAAAATAGGTGAGTAGTTTTCTTTTTAAAATAAACTCTGTTTAAAGTTTAGGTATAATTTATTAAATGGTGTTTCTTGATTAATATAATTAAAAAATGACCTCCATTTTTTAAAAATAAAAATACTCATATTTACTTCTTTCTGCCTCTACTGCTCTGAAACTATGAAATATTCAATGAGGGTACTCTTAGTTACAATTCAGAGTGAAGCCAATATATCAGCAGAACCTGAGAATAATTTATTCTTGAAAATTGCCTGGCTTGAAGGCTGAACTTAAAACCCAAATAATGGCTGACATTTTTTTTTCTCACCTGAACTGAAACAAACTTCTGATAATCGAAGACAAGATAGCAAGATGCAGAGTCCCCTCTCTGTCAAATAATAAGCAAGATGGCTTGAAAATGGCAGTCATTGTTCTTCAGCATGGAAATCACCAATAAAAATATCATATTACTTGCCTTTACCCCAAAATAGTGCAAAGAGCCCCCCAAATCTTTTAAAATTTTTTGAAAGTTAAAAAGTATATATATATATATGCACATACACAAATATATATATGCATATATATATTTAGAATACAGATATATACATATATGTGTCTATATATGTGTGTGTATATATATGTATAATATATATATGTATAATTTAGAATACTTCTGTCAGACACATTAAAACAAATTATGAAATCAATTTTTCCTAAACAAGTCTCACTTTATTCAGGTCCACATAACTAGCAAGCACTTTAAAATATTTACAGGCACTCAGACACTTAAAGAGAAAGACTGACAGAAAAAGCAGAGTCTTGATATTTGTACCTCTCTTTCCCTGAATATTATCTAAATGAATATTATCAAAATGTCCTCCTTTCTCTGGGAATCCATTATTTGGCCAGCCTGTCAAACACATGATGAAAGACTAGAGGGTACTTTGACTAGTTGCTGAAATTCCTTAAGATTCTGAAATTCTCTGAATTTTTGCTTCTGTGAACAGAAAAAATAATATTCAATTGATAAAATAAAACAAAAACACCAAGAGAACAAAACAGACAATAAAAATAGATATTAAAGAAAAGATTATAGTCATAAAAGAAGGAAAAAAGATTATAAAAAGTCTTTCTAAAATGGATAGGGAAGTAATTGAAGGATAACTGACAAGAAAATCAGAAAATATAGAAATCAGTTAGAATGTCCTCTAAGGATTAATATAATTAATACTACATTATCTAAACAATGGTATTCTTCACTTCCAGAAAAATAATCTCGCCAGTATTTGCCTGATCTTGTTTATTAGAAAACCATGTGGCCATAGATCTGTGAGATTTTCCATAAAAGTTTTGATGTATTAAAAAAATGGTTACAAGTGGAACTGTCAAAAATGTCAGGACAAATTTCTTGGACTTTCAGGCTTCACAGGTAAAATGTAAATCAGTTAACACACAACTGCCTTTGAATTTCTGAATTGATGATATAGAGTTGATAATACATCTTGGTATCTATCTGTAGAGTGAGGTAATACAATGGATTTTCCAGCTAGGTAAGGCTACAGTCTAACCACAGGCCTGATATTTATTAAGTAAGTGAATATGGGACAAATTGTCAACCTTATGAATGACAGCTACATCATTAGTAATTAACAGGTTATAATAGCAAGGATACTTTCAAAGTCTTTGTAAGACAACTTTAGAAAACAAGTGTTAACTGAATGTGATGTCTGTCCCAGACTAGAACACTCAACAATCCTTTTATCGTCACTCACCACTTAGTTAGTAGATAATTTTTTTAATCTATAAATTCATACCTTTTTAATGAGTCATCTTTAGAACTTTCTTTCACTATTAAAGAAAATAGTAAATATATATTTAATCAATGGCAGAAATGTAAAATATTAAAAGCTTATAACTCTGATATTTTATTATAAAATATTCCTACAGGCTCATATCTGAATAAATTTTTATAACTATTATTAATTGTATTTTTGACAGGCAAGTAAATGCATTAACAATTTTTATGTCTCCTACTTTGTATTTATAAATGCAAAAAAGAAATGAGGGAATAATAAAAATTTGACACTTAAAAGTAAATTGTTGGTCCCATAACCATAACCCTTACTAAAAAGCTTCAAGATGAAAGAAAACGTTATCATTGTCAAATTAAGTAACATAAAGATAACAATGTCAAACAAAGGGAGACACAATGGTGGATTAGCAGGAAGTGACTTTTCTCACAGCTCCATTACATGGGACTCAGAGAGTGAGAAAACTGCTTCTCTGTGAGGTGGGTGATAAAAGAACGTCACTGATACTCAATATTGGAAAGAGAACCTTGGAAAAATTGGTAATTTAGGGTGGATTAGACAAAGATGAGAAACAGAACTGGAGCTTAGGTTCTGATAGAAGTGAGAGAAGTCAGTACACAAGGACAAGAAAGAGTAAAAAGTGCTGCATACAAAAGGCTAGGGTTGTGGCTCAGTGGTAGAATGCAAACCTAGCATGCATGAGGCACTGGGTTCAATCCTCAGCACCACATAAAAATGAAATAAAGATATTGTGTCCACCTAAAGCTATTACTACTACTACTAGTAGTAGTAGTAGTAGTAGTAGTAGTAATAATAATAATAATAATAATAATAATAATGTGCTGCAGACAATCTTGGCATGCAGAACATGGGACAAGAGGGTCAAGTTGGCTCTGGCAGACCCAGGAGCTATTCTATTCATTAAACTGCTGCATGAATCTCACCCCTCGTCTGCATGCTATTCTTGGGGAGCTGAAGCTGGAGATGTGTTTGGACATCTTCACTACAGCAGCACCAATTCAAACTGGGAACTTAGATTCATGTGGGGCTCAGTCCGATACATGAATCTGGCAGACACCAGCCACAAGATTTAAACTGAGCCTACTAAATCAGAAAAATTTCTGACATGGACAGCATTTTTCCTTTCCAACATGCAAGTCAGAGAAGCTGAAGAGAGCCTTCCTTCCTCTCTTCCCTTGACACAACAGTGCCCAGGACCAGTGGCAGGGTCTTAAAAATCTGAATGAGCAGGACTGATGGAGCTTGGTGCTTTGGGGAAAATCTCAGGAGGCCAGAAAGAACAGTACCCTTGAGAAACAAACCTGGTGAAGGACTGGCTTCCCCTCTCATGAGTGTAGCCCTGAGGAGAAGAGTGCAGTGTACTCCAAGAGGTTCACTGATTCATTAATGCCCATTAACTTTCCATGCAATAAATGTAATCCATCACACAAATAGACACAGAGATGAGAACACATAATCTTCCAAATAGATGCAGCATCTATTTTTGTCAAAATACCACATCCATTCATGCTTTAAACACTAAAAACAATAGGAATGAAATATCATACCTCAACACTGTAAAAGCTATATATGACAAACCCAAGGCCAACATAATTCTAAATGGAGAACTACAGCATTCCTTCTAAAATTGAAATGAGAGAGAGATGCCTACTTTCACTACTTCTATTAGTACACAAAGCAACTCTTAGCAAATACAAAGTGTAGAGATAGTATTCTGTTTTCTATCAGATCATAATGAAATAAAATACAACACCACCAACTTTACTAATGAATGATGAATAGAGAGCTGAACAAATCAGGTCTGTTCACCTCTAGCCAGAGCAATTTGGCAAACGATTGTAATTAAAGGGATACAAACAGGAAAAGAAGGCCTAAAACTAGCTTCATTTGAAGAGGACATGATTCTATATTTAGAAGTCCAAAAAAAAAGTCTACCAAAAAACTTCTAGAACTCAAATGAATTCATCAGATTGCAGGATACAAAAGTAACAAACTTAAATCAATTGTGTTTCTATACTATAATTATGAATGAGCTAAAAGAGAAATTAGGAAAACTATCCCATTCAAAATAGCATAAAACAATCTTGGAAAATACTTAACAAAAGAGGTAAAAGACCTCTACAATGATAATTACAAAACCCTCAAGAAATAAATTGAGGAAGACCATAGGAGAAGGAAAGACTTCCCATGTTTTTGGATAGGCAGAATTAATATTGTCAAAATGGCCATACTAGTAAAAGTGCTATGAAGATTCAATGCAATTCCCTTCAATACCCCAAAGATACTATTCACAGAAAACAGAAAAAGCAATCATGAAATTCACTTGGATAAACAAGAGACCCAGATATCCAAAACAATCCCTATCAAGAAAAATGAAGCAGGAGGCATCACAATATCAGACCTCAAATTACACTACAGAACTATTAAAAAAATAATATTGGCAAGAACACAGGAAAAGTCACCAAAGGAACAGAAGACAAAGACAAACCCACATAAATACAGTTACCTAATACTAGACAAAAGTACCAATATGTACCAATAGCCTCTTCAACAACTGATACTGAGAAAATTGAAAATGCATTTGTAGCAGAATAAAATTGAACCCTAATCCTCTCACCATGCACAACACTGAACTCAAATTGTATCAATGATCTAGGTATTAGACCGGAATCCACACAACTGCTAGAAGAAAATGTAGGCCCAAAACTCCAACAGGAGAAACAGACTGCAACAGTCAGGAACTGACTTCTTAATAAGATCCCTAAAGCAAAAGAAGTTGTTGGTGGGCCTGACCTTTGATCTACATGGAGGAATGCTTACTTGTTCATTGTGCAGCATGGAAGTCCTAATGTACAACACCATTTTGGGACAGAGTATTGTCAGAACACTGGCAAGCGCCATTTCCCTGCTCCTCTGACAAGAAGTTATTCCCTTGATGGTACAAGGTCAGCCTATGTGGCAGTTCCTAGACTCTTGATGTCAGGATTCCCGTAATATGATATGTTGTGTATCACCTCTGGCCTATCATGATTGTTACCAGTAAATAGGCACATTCCCACTATAAAAGCTATTTTTGCTACACAATAAAGCAGACACCATTCTCTGAAACTATCTCTGGCGGGGTTTCTCTGTGCCCTCAAGCTCCCCACAGTTGATGCTGAAAGGCAGGCCCTTCAGCAAAAAGTAAAATCAATTATCAATAAATGGTATGGCATCAAACTGAGAAGTTTCTTCATTGCAAAGGAAACAACCAAGGACATGAAAAGAGAGCCACGAGAATGGGGGGGGGGGGAGAGCATTAAATTCCAGGATAGATAAAGAATTCAAAAAAACTTAACACTAATATAACAACATCACTCAATTAATAAATGAGCAGAGGAATTGAACAGGCGCTGCACAGAAGAAGAAATATAAATGGTCAACAAATATATGAAAACATCTACAGAACATAGAGGAATGCAGTCAACAGACCAGGGGCAGAAGGCTTACAAAGACATTCCAGTATAGGAGACAGCAAAGATGCTAATCTCTTATTTCCAGCTACTTTTCCTATCTTATGTGTGGTACAAACAATGCTTTACCTCCCCTAGGGATAAAAACTGTTGAAAGATGACACCATTCAGAGTTTATATACTCTTATCCACACTGCATTGTCCTGGGGAAATGTAGAAAGAAGAATTAGGGAGGTAGCAGCAAATTGTTATGTAGTAATATTATATGATAATAACATAACTGATTTGATAAAATACTTAAATAGGCTATTAACTCACTCATACTTTCAGAATGTGCCAACCATTATATCTCCTATGGGAGAAGAAATTCCTTCAATTTCATTAGAAGTATAAACAAAACAAAACAAACAAACAAAACCAAAAAAACAAAAAAACAAAACAAAACAAAAAATAATGTGACTCTTCTTCCCCTGAGAGAATATACTGAGGACAGAGGAAGGAGCTAAGTGGTAATGTATGGCATAGAATGTGTGAGCTCTGGTTTCAATCCCCAACAGTGAAATAAACAGTGATGATGTTAATTGTGAAAAGAATTCTACTGTTAAAATTATATAGACTGAGTTTATACTCACCACTCAAAAGAGGAGGATTATTTCAATTCATGCATGCTATTCCCTTTAGAGTCTTATTTCCCATGGCAAGGTAGTTATAAAAGTTTTTGATGACCATTTTATAAACTATGACTTCTTGAGACTGTCAAATACATTGAGTTAGTTGCAGCAGAGCAGGATGGTTCATTTAGTACTGTGTCATACAGCATGATGTCAATTTTCTCAATAATCCTCTTAAGTGGCAGACCATTATAGATGCCATATTTTTTCAGTATGTAATCTATATGCCCTCAAACTATTTAGAATGGAGGATAAGGACTATAAATGTAGCCCACTCACAGAGAATGTGCCTCAATTTCATGATGCTATAGGGTCAATCACTAGCACCACAAAAGCACTGAGATCTATTGTTTTTTAATTATATATTTTTTTCCTTTCTTGTTTGTGACCTGAATAATTCATGGACATTTATATACATCCATATTTTTTTCTCAATTCTAGCATTTTTTTTCTTTGATACTAGAGATTGAACTCAGAAATAATCAAATACTGAGCAACATCCCAGCCCTATTTTGTATTTTATTTAGAGACAGGGTCTCACTGAGTTGCTTAGTACTTCACTATTTCTGAGGCTGGCTTTGAATTCATGATTCTCCTGTCTCAGCATCCCGAGCCACTGGGATTATAGGTATGCACCACTGAACCCAGCCATTTCTAGCATTTTTGAAGCCAGTTATTTTTTATGGATCAGTATTTTGACTTACCAACAATAAGAAGTGCAAGACCATATAGATTCTCTGGCAATTCCTACCAAACTTCTAAAAAGGAACTAACAACAATACTCATCAAATTATTCCATGAAAAACAAAAGGAAGAAACTCTTCCAAACTCATTCTCTAAAGGTAGAATCACCCTGATACCAAACCCAGACAAAGATACATCAAAGAAATAAAGCTTTAGACAAATATCCTGGATGAACACACAGGCAAAAAATCTTAATAAAATACTAGAAAACTGCATAAAAATATATTAAAAATATAGTGTACCGTAATAAAGATTGGTTCAACCTATGGAAATCAAAAAATGTAATTCATCATCAGACTTAAAACAAATCACAAAATTATCTCAATAGATGAGAGAAAGACATTTGACAGAGTACAGCATCCATTTATGTTTAAAACAGTAGAAAAACTAGAAATAGGAACATATACGAATATTTTAAAAGCTATATACCAAAAAACCCAAGGCAAACATCCTTCCAAATGCAGAAAAACTGAAGTATTCCCTCTAAAACCTGGAACAAGACAAGGATGCCCTCTTTCACCTCTTCTGTTCAACACAGTCCTTGAAATTCTAACCAGAGCAGTTTGGCAAAAGAAATTAAAGGGGTATGACTAGCAAAAGAAGAGCTCAAGCTATCCCTATTTGCTGACTACAAGATTCTCTATTTAGAAGACCCAAAACTACACCAAAATAACTTAGAACTCAAAAAAAAAAAAAAAAAAAAAAACCTCAGCATAGTAGCATGATATAGAATTATCACCTATAAATCAATCATGGTCCTCTACACCAATTATGAATCAGCTGGTGAATCACAATGGGCTCAAAAAAATTTAGAATACTTGGGAAGTAAAAGATCTCTATACAAAAATTAGACAACACTAAAGAAAGAAATTGAAGATGACCTTAGAAGATGGAAGATCCCCAATGTTCATGGATAGGCAAATTAATGTTATCAAAATTGCCATATTACCAAAACACTATATTTTTATTGCAATTCCTAATAAAATTTCAATGATATTTTTTCATAGAAATAGAAAAGGCATTCATGAAATTCACTTGAAAAAAAAACACAAGAGGCCCAGTACTTCCAAAACAATCCTTAGTGAGAAAAGTGAAATAATCACAATATACAATCTCAAATTATAGAGCTACATGATTTTGGCAGTAAAACAGGCAAGAAATCCAATGAAACAGAAAAGACAACACAAAGACAAAACCACATAAATACAACTATCTCATAGTCGACAAAGGCATCAGTAACATACATTAAAAGAAAAAACAGCCTTTTCAACAAATGCTACTGAGAAAACTGGAAATATGTATATGGCAGAATCAAAATGATCTCCTATCCTTTACTGTGCACAAAAATCAACTCAAAGTCATCACTTAGGCATTAGACCAGAGATCCTGTACCCACTAGAAAACAATGTAGGACCAACACTCCATCATGTCAACCTAGGAACTGACATCCTCAACAAAACTTCTAAATTGCAACACATAAAATCAAGAGTCAATAAATGGGAAGGTACAAAGTAAAAAGCTTTTTCACAGCAAAGAAAATGATCAAGAACATGAATGTAGAGCCCACAAAATGTAAAAAAAAAAAAAAAAAATCTTTACCACCTGAATCTCAGAGAGAACATTAATCTCACAGACACATAAAGAACTCAAAAAACCAGCTCAGAAGGCTAAGGCAGGGGGATCAAGAGTTCAATGCCACCTTTAGCAATGATAAGGCACTAAGCAACCCTGTCTCTAAATAAAATGCAAAACAGGGCTGGGGCTGGGGTGCAGTGGTAGAGCACTTGCCTCACAGGTGTGAGACCCTGAGTTTGGTACTTGACCACCACATAAAAATAAATAAATAAATAAATAGAGATATTGTGTCCATCTATAACTAAAAAAATAAAAAATAAAGTAAAACACAAATTTTTTTTTAAAAATTGCAGGACATGAGGAACAATTAAATACAGATTCTGAAAAGAATCAATTAGAAATCTTGAAAATAAAGAGCTCAACTCCTCAAATAAAAATATCGAGTTGAAGTCAGACCTGTAGAGTAGCTCAAGTGAAAGAAAAAATATCAGAGATTGAAGTTGATCATGAAATATCACATTCAACAATACAAAGAAGAATTAAAAGAATTGTAAAGAACTTAAAAACCCACTGGACACAATTTATAGACTAATCTAATGAATCTTTGGTACATACAACGAAGAAGAGGTACAGGCTACAGGCAATGCAAGCTTTCTCAGTGAATAAAAGAGATTATTTCTTAAATCTTGTGAAAGTTATGGACATCCAGGTATAATAAGCTTTTAGAACACCAACTGGACATGACCATAAAAGAACATTTCCACAGAATAGTCTATAAAATTACCAAAGGTACACTGAAATCTATAAAAGTCAAAGCAATTATAAACACATAAGAAAAATATTAGATTTCTGAGGAGAAACTGTAAAGCCCAAGATAGCAAGAAATGGTGTATTTCAAGCCCTGAATAAAAAAGTCAAAAAAGAAACAAGGACAAAAACTGTAAAATGGATGGAAATGGTGGTCATCATGTAAATGTGAAAAAAATAAAATAAAACAGAAACAAAAATCCAAGTATCACATGCTCTCCGTAACATGTTTAATCTTGGAAGAAAATAAGAATGATTAGAAAATGTAAGAGAGATTATTAAATAAGAGGGAAGGTATTTGGGAATGAAACAAGAGAAAAGAGGGGAAAAATGGAAGTAAGGAGAGTGGTTAGGATTCAAGTATTGTATAGGTGTGTATCAAATTACCACTGTGAAATCCACCATTTTGTGCATATAATAGGAGTTGATATTAATAGTTCACAGGAACACCTGTTTTTATAACAAGTGACATTATAGAGAAGCCCAATTTGTTAAAATATCACAATGGAAGAAACACAACCTACTAATTTAAAAATGTTTTTCTTATTTCTGCAAAGATATAAAATTTCAGATTCAAAATTAGTATAAAATTTCTTATGACAATATCATTTAGATAATAAATTTAATGCAATTAATTGCTAAATAATCCTGGATTCTATGTGATCAAGAAAAAAATTAGAAAAATATGAATGGAATTTAAACATTTACTTTTCCATTGTTCTTTTGTGATCAAAACTTTCTTACTCTTATTACACAGGACATACACACCAAGTGTAACTCACTTTTGTAAGTCTTACATGGAATGAAAATTGCTGACATCCTAGATTCTGCTTTTAAATATTGAAGAATTAGATTCCTGTTGCTATGTTTGAAAAAAGCAATAAAATTCGTATTTTAATACTCATATGAAAACACTGACCAAATATAGGATTTTAGATCTACATTCAGAACTTTTTCATATCCTCTCCAAATCTGTAAGCACTATAGACATTTTATTAACTTGAAAATTATTTCTAAAATGTTTGCTCTATTTTTGAGATGGCATTCCACGATAATGGCCAAGGCTCATGAGATTGTCCTGGCTCAGGCTACCAAGTAGCTGGAGTGAATGCATGTGCCACTGCACCCATAACTCGTAATAAAGAAGAAAAAAGTAAGACGAAATGATCATGCTTTGAGAGCAAGACAAGGCAAATATATTAACTAGTGTAGCATGAACTCAGAAAATTCCCTGTCTCTGTAAACAATATCTCCTTGTTTTTGCACAAGTCTTAGGCTTAAGGCCTTGTAGGAAATATGGGTTGTGTCACTTTAGTTCACCAGATTGTTATGAAAATTTACTAAGAAATATTGAAACATGATAAGAGAAGTAGTAAAATAATGGCATATTTAACTTTTTAGAATATCAAATATAACTAATATGCATTTTCCATAGGTTCTAGTATTAAAATGTTAAAATTATTAAAAAGTGCTCGAGTCCTAATTTTCATTATCAATCGTGCTCTTCTTTGTGCTCAGTAACTCAGAGCAAATCAGCAATTAAGTTAATTTATAACTTTATTTATAAATATCTCTTAAATTAGAGAATACAATCATCCTCTTTTCAGAGACTAATCAATAACAACAAATGCAAGAACTGATTTGGACTACTACTATTTCTTCTCCACCTAGTTGAACAGAATCAGCAGATCATTGTAAGAGTAGCTACATCTCCATGTTGATTTCCAACTGACTTGGAAGACAAAATCCTTTTTAACACAACAGATACTGAAGAGTCATAATGGGGTTTAGCTCTCTTACATTCAATGAATCTGCTTAATCTCTTTCTGTTGAAGAACAACTTGATACATGCCGAAAACTTTAGGCAGTATTTGTAACAGCTGGGGAAATTTTAATTACTTGAAAAAAACAAACCACTAGAGGTGCCAATGAAAAGTTGGAACCTACCCTGGGAAACAGTGATATTTCCCCCTCCCCCTGCCCCTGCAGTTAAAGGGAATCTATTTCAAAAAAGGGAACAATTCAGGGCACACACCTGTTAGCTAAGATGACAGAAAACTCCCATCTCTTCCAGTGACCTTATTTGAAGCTCTCTGATAGCTTTGAATGATATCAATTTTCTGATAGAAAAGACAAAATCCTCAAACAATAATGTACCCAAAAGGGTAAGGCTAATATGGGGGTTCCAAATAAGGCTCCTAAAAGGATACAGGATCACAGTGCTTAATATTTGTTGGTCAAAGCTAGAGGCCAAGCTGTCAAAGCACAGTGCTGCTGCTTGGAAATAATGGTTGAATAAAAAAAGCATGAGTGCATGTGACCTAAAAAGAATGTTGTAACTTTTGAGTCTAAGTGTGTGTTACCATGAAGACTCAGGGATTGGGACTAGTCAGGACATGTAGTAATAAAAGCTATTCACTACAAATCTACAGGTTCAGTTCTGGCAGAAACACTACAGTCACAGAACTGACAGAGACAAAGGAACAATTTTAAATCCCTTTATCTTCCTCCATCTGACTACAGAATTATCTTCCTTAGACTTCAAGGATATTATTAGGTCCTTGGTAAATTAAAGGATAATGGTGGAAAAGCTAACTTCTGCTAAACTGGGCATTTCAAGACCCAAATAGCTAATTAGAAATATCATAGGTGTGATACTATTTGTGCCCATGAGTAGGGGTTATGCTTGGAATGAAATGGATACTGCTGGAAACCCTAAGGATAAAGGCTTACAAAGTTTTAAGATACTGGCTAGTGGTATACCTCAGTGCTAGAACAATTTCCTACCAATGCATGAAGAGGAGAGGAGAAGGGAGGGGAGGAGAGAGGAGAGAACAAACCTTGGAGGTGACTCATGCACACACATCATTACTTTTTAAAATTAAATCATTTATTTTAATTATTTTTCTATTATAATTACAGCAGAATGTATTTTGATTCATTGTACCCAACTGCACCACAACTTTTCATTTCTAATTATACATGATGTAGTCACACCAAATTTGCAGTCATACGTGTACCAAGGTAATAATGTATATCTCATTCCACCATCTTTCCTGCCCCCATTCCCCCTCACATTACCTCCCTCATCTTCACCCAAAGCTTCATCACTACCTCTAGGGTAGACTTTTGAAGGGTTTATGACTGATGAACTGTCCTAATTCACTACTGTTCCATACATAGTGACACTATAAAATCTCACCTCAGGTGTGAGATGCAACAGGTGTAACTATTGTGAATATGCATCTAATGTTGACTAGTATTGTAATATACATACTTATGCAGTATTGCCACTAGCAATTTCATAAGACAAGGCATCCCATCCACAGTTATCTGAAGAGACACATTAACAACACATTGAAAAAGCAGATCAACTATTTGTGTTGATTTATGTTCCACAGCCAACATGAGGGTTTTTCTAAAAAAAAGAGAGATATCTTCAACCTTATGGATTTTTAATAAATTTATTTAAACAGCCAATTTATTATATTTTAGCAATTTGATATATTTTCTATACATACACTAACAGACATAGACATCTTGGAAGATCAAGCCTTTATCTTTGAAAATCATTTGTAAGTCTAAAAGGAAAACAAACACACACACAAAAAAAAAATCTTTAGTTCCCAAAGGGGAGAGTTATAAACTTAAAATCCTTCAATGGACAGTAACTATGACTAGGTCATTCATCTGGAGTTGGCAAACATTTTGATGAATAAAGCTCCTTTTGCTTCCTAGGGTGACATAACATTGTAATTCACAGTCAGCCAAAGGTGAAGAAGTAAAAAAGCTATTTGCAGGTGTAATACAATAACAGTAGCACTATGATAATAATAGTCATTGTTGCTTCAGTCACTCACTCTGAGAAGCATGGATGCTACATGTATAATCTTTCAACCAGCCTTCAAGCATATGTTACCCTCTTTTTCATTAGAAATTGACAACATGTGTCAATAGTAATTAAAACTCATTTAGAAATAATCAAAAATAATATTCCACAAAGAAAGTAATTTAAAGCAAACAATCATCCAAAGAACAAAATTATTTTCAATGTCTATTTATGCTCAAAAAAGCATTTCCAAAAGGAAATTATACCAAAAGAAGATAAAATCTAAAAGAAAGTTTAAAAAGTTCAATACTGGAGGAAAAAAAAGCAAACTAAAAGTCCATATTTATAAAACTAAAATGAAAACTCTAGCTAACACAAGACCATGTGATCAATAAAATCAAATAATCATCATCAGCTAATAATTATAAGGACATGTGAGTTATACGACATACTCTTATTTTCATCAGTCAGTTTGAATAACTGCTTTTATCCCTAATTGTAGTTCATGTTCATATATTTCACTGTATTCCAATGGTTATGTCATTCCCATTAATTTAATATTTTTAACTTGAGTTATTTTCCCTATAATATTAAGCCTTTTCAAAAAAAATAAACAAACAAATAAATAAATAATGTGCTATACCTTCCCTTATCATCAACTGCATGTATGGTTGCTTTATTCTTAATAAAAATTCTACCATCATCAGTCTGTTTTTCTTTATGGTGAGTAAAACTGGTGATTGGCCACTCTGAAAAAAATATAAATAGTTTATTCACAAAATTAATACTTCTCAACTGAATTTAACCTTACAAAATACTGTATGAATATAAGCACATAATAATAATGTAAATTAAGAGTAGCCACTTCCTGCTCTTCCCACTCTGCTTCCATATGTGCTGCTGTTTGACTTTGAAATGCATCTCCTCTGCCTAGAGTGGCCACATGAACTCCAGTCATTTCCAAAACTGCTTCCAACATTTACTTTTCCCACAAATCCTTGCCTTTGTCACAGCATTCATCATGGCATCTTGGAGTTACGTAAACTGCACCCACCTCAACCAAGAGCATCTCGAGAACATGAACTGTATCTTCTATCTCAGTAGTCCCATTCCCTAACACATGTTAGTAAAGAATTTAAGTATTATATTTAATTAACGAGCAAAATTCTCAACTTGCCAGTAGGGCGTATCAATCATATTTTGAAGAATGTCTACTTTTCCAGAAATAAGTAATTAAATAAATCAGTAAGATTCCTTGTTTTATTGTTAGAGAAAATTTACAGAATTGTGCATTGTATGTCCAGTATTACAGAAATAGCTTTCTCATTGCTTCACACCTATTTAACATTGATTTTTCAAAGGAAACATTCACATGTAAAGAATTTAAGTTGCATGGATATAGTTCTGAAAGCTTTCCAATGACATGAAAGTTTTCTCCATGTTATACAAGTCCTCTTGATTCAATTTATGCAATCAGAATCCCAGATACCAATGTCAGGCATTCCTGTTCCAAAAGGGTCACAAAGATAATGGGCTCTGAATTAAAAGAGACAGACTTTGCATAAACTATGTTGCTTTTTCTTAATTAGTCCCTGTGTCTTCTCTTATTTATAAGTTGAGAGATATTTATCTTACATGTTAGAAAGCTCAATATAAAAATATATTTTTTCCTACAGAAATGGAGAAAATTTTTGGCAGTTAATCTACTGATACGGCATTAACAAACAGAAATAACCAACTCAAAAGAACTTAACACTGGGCTAGGATTGTGGCTCAGAGGTACAACACTCGGCTAGCACATGTGAGGTCCTAAGTTTGATACTCAGCACTACATAAAATAAATAAAATAAAGGTATTATGTCCAACTACAACTAAGAGATAAATATTAAAAAATAACTTACCACCAAAAGTAACAAAAACCACCAAATGAACAAACATAAAACACCCAGTCAATAAGTGAGCAAAAGAACTAAACAGAAATTTCTAAGGAAAAAAAAAAGCCCCCAAAATACATGAAACATCTCTAGCAATTAGATTAATGCAAACCAAAACTACACTAAGACTTCATCTTGCTCCAGCCATGCTGGTAATGATCAAGAACACAAATAGTAACACATGCTAGTAAGGATGTAGGAGGAAGGCACACTTGTACATTGCTGGTGGGACTGCAGACTAGTACAACCACTCTGGAAAACAGTCTGGAGATTCCCCCAAACCTAAAAAGAGAAACATGGCATGACCCAGCCATCCCATGACTCAGTATTTTCCCAAAATTACTAAAATAAAATTTGCTTAGTATAGTAATACAGCCACATGTGTTTACAGTAGCACAATTAAGAATAGCTAACTTATGAAATCAACCCAGGTGCCTGTCAATAGATGAAAGCATAAAGAAATTGTGGTGCACATACATACAATGTAGTTTTTCTCAGCCATAAATAATAAATTATGCCATCTGCTGGTAAATGGGAGGGGGGGGAATATCATGCTAGGTAAAATAAGCCAAACCAAGAAACTCAAAAGTCAAAAGTTTCATATTAGAAGCTGAAGTTAAATAAAAAGAGAAGAAAAGAACAGAATATCATAAGACATAGGGAAGACCATTAGTGTAGAAAAAAGAAGATTGAGAGGAAGAGTGGGAATGAGAAAGAGAAGGCAATGAAGAAGGGATTCTTTAAAAATCATGTTATATGCATATATAAATATTCCACAGGAAGTAGCACCTTTATGTATAAGTAGAAAGAAGCAATCAAATATAAATAAATAGACAAGTGAAAGAATGTCCAGGCAAATAGGAAGAAGAAAATGGAGGAGGAGAGTTAGGACAGAAGGGGAGAAGAGGGGATCATTAACTCAACTGGAATTCCATGCCTGTATGATTTTGTTAGAATTAACCCAAATACTATGTATAATATAGACTCTAATAAAAATAATATTAAAAATGTATTCTCACTTTTAATGATAATCCTGGTAACATAATACTAAGCTACTTTTCAAAAAAATTTAACCCTGGTTCCACGTTAATTGCTACTTAAAATTATTTATAATTTTAGGAAACATTTAATTCAGAAATTTTGTGTATCAACAAGATTTATGCTGATCTATACAGATTATTTTTAGCATCATGAAAGACACTAAATCACTTGCATTTTTAAGGAACAAAACTGAAGAGTAATACATACAACAGCTTGCAACATCCATGACTTATCTACTTCTAGCAATTATTTATCCAATTCTAGCAATGAGTAACCTAATCAGACTTTCAAAAATTCTAATGGGAACACGATTTTTATAGTATATAGAAAGAAAACCATCCAAATGCCAAATTCTAAACTTAAAAATTTAATCCCATTTCAAAGAGATGCATAATATATTATGTAGGCCATGTTCTTGTATATCAGTAGAAACCACTATGAAATCTTTATCAAAATATATTATAAAAGACTTGTAAATTCATTTATAGAGGCAAAGTAGGTGGTCTGAGTGAATGCTGTAGTTGCCAGAAGCAAACTGGAGAACACACATTCCCAGCATGTTGGATGCACCCCTGTACACCACACCATAAAGTATTATGGCTCAAGTGAGATCACATGAGGTTCCTTCAGAGAAGCTTGAAGTTCAGGTTTATACAAGAGTCTCTAGAATTCTAAATGTGGACTCAATTCATTGAGACAAACTAAGTATACATATGAGCTACAAAAGAAGGAGAAGGATTACGAGGAGAACTTTCAACATTTGCTACTATTCTAATCAAGAAAATTCTGCTTATAATCAGTATTTGTTAGCATACATCACTGTTAATTTTAAAGAAATATATTTCAAATAATTTAGAAATAATGGTGACTGATGTACACCATGTTTTTGGCTTCAATATCTGCATTGAATGAGAGCAGGTTTGTTGCTACTAATGTGTTCCTATAAATGATAGCACAGTGGAGAGGAGTTTCACCCTTCTGCTGTGTTACATATCTCTAAACCACATGTGGGCAGAGATAATGCAGCCATGTCCCATTCAAATAAAGAGATTACAAATTGAAAAAAAATGACATTAAAAAACACATTCACCTACTACTACTACTACTACTATTTCTAGAACAGCTTTTAGTCATTACCAGGAGTTATTGCAGAATAGGGAAAGAATAGATACACAATTAGTTACTGTGAAATGAAAAGTTGAAAACTGGTCCCTTAGGTTATGGATTTAGGTAATTTCATTGTTATTTTGGACTCATGCAAAAATTTTAAAAACTCACATATTAGAAAAATCTATAGGTATGAATTTGAATTCTAATTTAACTACATTGCTATTTTTTAACACAATAGACAGTTGTTAAATTAATTTAAAAATCAAAGTTTTCTTTATTTCCATTAGTTGTTTTGAGAGAAATATATCCATTTCAACTTGCTTGTTTAGAATTCAATGTAATTGAACCTGAATGATCTCCCTAGATAACTTCTGTTCTAGAACAACAAAACATATTGCATACATGTGTATGTGAATAAACTATTATATATATATATATATATATATATATATATATATATATATATGCTTAAATGTATTTAACATGTATACATATTTTATAGTGTTCTTTGTAAATTGCATAATATACATTGCAGCTAATCACAAATGTAATTTTTATTACTTTTCAGAAAAATCTGCTTTTCTTAGAGATGCATACCTAAAAATAAAATGGGAGTAGGTATAAATATACAATTTTTGCTTAAAATGCTATTTTTAGGAAAGAATATAAAGTAGTTTGATCTATTAATAATGAATTAGGATAATACTTATCATAAATGTTTTAAGAATTATAACAAATTTATTAAAGCTCTCACTGTGATGAGACAGGAATTTAAAATTTCTGCAAAACAGTTGAAATGCTGATGTTATATTTATTGCAGAAGAAAATATATATTAATTACATTACTAAAGATGGCAGATGAAAAATTACATAAAAATTACTGTCAGCCTTCCTTAATTGTGCATTGATTCTATATTGAGATGCTCATGCAGTTCTACTAAAGATACAGGTGATAATGTGACTGAGAAGAATTTACCTACAACTTGTTCTGCTGCAAGGTGCTTAATGTCATGCCTATAAGAACCTGAACATACAATGTGTTCTATTTTATTACCCCTTTCTTCAACAATCCCTACTACTCTCCCACAGTGTTAGATATGATACTGAATCTAGGCTATGACAAAATAATTAATATCATGATAACAGAAACTGGTCTAACATGTATTTTAAAGGCAGCAATAACTTTTTTAGATGTCAGCCTAAATAACTGTCATGGGGACAATTAAGGAGAACAAAAAAGCAAACTACTGTCCACCAGGAATAATTTCCCAACTTTTTTATTGTATAAGATATGTCAAACTTAAGGGATCCCATTAACTAACATCTGTAAAAAGAAAAATATAACATAAAAAGCAACTTTCTTTAACTTACAATATAATGGCATGAACTCATCCATAAAATGTCACATTTTTTTTTCCCTGTAACTTCAGGCAAGATTTCTAGAAATGCACTTAATAATATAAAAATTTCAAGTTCTAAAATTGCATTATCAGATGCATTTTCAAAAGAATTAGAAACTTTTCTAGTTTTCCACTGTTATTCTCATACAACAGATCTACTATCTTGTGTCCATACTATAATTCTTTACTATAGTATCATGATAGAGTTGAATATTTGGTAGAACTACTCACAGGTATCTCTGTTATGATTAGTTAGACTTGTTCACACTTCTTCATCATATACAAATATTTTAAATAAAATTAAACTATTTAAATATCATACTTTATAGCTTAATTCTAGAAATTATTTTTAATTCAATATATCCTGAGTGTTTATTTTAGTGAAAAAAGCAATATAACAGCGCTACTTATTTCAGTGAAGTGTTGTAGCTTTTTTCAAATACCTTAGATCATTTTTTAAATATTATTCCCAGAAATATTGATGTAGATATTAAAATGATATTTATTTTATATCAGACTGCTGATACTTAGGGTTTTTTATTGTTCTACTCCCTTAATAAAAATGTGTAACATGACATTTCTTTTTAATATTTATTTTCAGTGCATAAAAGCATGTTTGTTCTAAGTTGCAAGGAGCAGAAAATCACTGACAGATATTTCATTAATTCTAAATTAGAATGAGAGGATGATGCCACTAGAACATGATTCATCTTACTTCTGCCAGTTTCTTCAGTAGTTAAAATTGGGAAAACAATCACCTGTATTAAAGAATCAGTGGAAGAACTAAATTAGATAACTTCTACAGTACGTTTAGCTTGTTGCCTAATAAATGGAATCCATTATATTTGTTAGTTTCTTTTTTGTTTGTATTCTTATCCTAAAGATACACCTGAAGTAACGTGACAAGAGAAAAATTATTTTTAGAAAGAAAATTGTGGTGGAAGTGAAAATAATAGGAAAAGGTGCAGAACATAGGTGTTATGAAGACAATTTAGAAGGCTGTTAGTAATACTGTTTAAAATAGCTACAACTGACTGTGTTCCAGATATGTCACCCAACAGTTTACCAATACATAAACTTTCAAACATATGTGCAGAAAAGGAACCATTCATCACCAACTGATTTATGACAGACGAAACACAGAAAGATAGCTCGCTGTCACACCTTACATCACGAAGAATCACTGATGTTCTCAGAAATTAAATCTCTCTAATCCTATGGCTCTGTTGTAGCATAATGAAAAAGGACCATAAGATGGATGACAATTAAAAAATGAAAGTTGTTGCTATTTTTGTTAGGTATTGGCTACATATGTAAGCTGTCTCCACATGCCATTTACTTAAAACTAACACAAAATGCTCTAAAAAAACTACTATATTTATTGCTGCTTTTAGATGGAGAACTAGGAACCCAAAGAAAATAAGAAAATTGCTTCAGTTCCTTAATAGCAAATGATCTGACATGAAGGAACATATATCTTCTTCTCCATTTAGAGGACAAGGTAGCTGTTTCCTCTCTTGTCATATAAAAAGCTGTAATATCAAATTGCCTTTTAAATCTCCAATCAAATGTGTTTTTAAGTAAATCGATAAATATATAGATTCTTATATCAAAAACAGAAAGAAATATTTTCAAAAGTCCATGTTATTATTTCCATGCTAAATATTTCCCACTCACAGCCCAGCCTCAGTACGCCTCCATATTAAGTTTCTTGAGCCATATTTATAATTCAATGATTGATATTATGAAAGAATTGTGGCCAAATCAAGCTGACTATACACTAGATATAATGATATAACTAGCTGACAACTAGTTATTGACAGAGAAATAAATAATTAATGTAATATTCCAATATTTCATAATATAAAAATTATCAAAATAAATCCTTTGAGTTGTACAATATTATGATTAGAACAAAATAGCCTTATCCTTTAATTTGTTCCAATTAAATCACAAAACAAACTTTAATAGCTTATTTTAAAAAATTGTTATCAACTAATTGATCATTTTTTCATTTATGTTTATTCATATTTTTTGAACACCAGAGAATAAACCCAGGGGTGTTCTACCTCTGAGCTAGATTCCCCAACTTTTATTTTCAGTGATGGAGATGGAATCATTTTTGAGAAAGGGTCTCACACAGTTGTTGAGCCTGCCCTTAAACTTGTAAATTCTCCTGTTTAATTGACATTATGTCCTATGTTTTCAAAATAAGATTATTCTCTGGTTAGTATATAACTCTATATTACAACAAACATGAATACCAAGACCTATAAAAATTACAACATTGAAATTAAAAAATATTATCTCCCATTACATGTGTTCTCATTAAAATAAATGTGAGAAAATCACAGAAATGAAACTAATGTACAAAGAGTTGAAAACCTTTGTCTCAAACTTTTACAATTATATATCATATTGGATAATACATTATAAATTTTCTAAACAAATTATTTAGGTAGCCAAAGTGGATGACAAAAAGAGGTTGTGATAGATGCTATACTTTGCAATTAGTGGGGGGGGGGGGGAA
>NW_026009783.1:0-3247 GCF_001458135.2 Marmota marmota marmota
AAAGGTCTTTGTATGTTTTGGTGCTTACACGCACACACGTGTACACACACCATGGCTGGGGAGAACCTCGTCTTAGGGAGTTAGATAGATCTTGGCTCAACTTCTCCCGGCAGCAACCTCTTTGGTTCTCCATTTTTTCATCTCTAAAATGGGGAGAATAAGATCTTATGGATAAGCCAGACACAGTGGCACATGCCCATAATCCCAGTGGCTCGGGACGTTGAGGCTGGAGGATCATGAGTTCAAAGCCAGACTCAGCAAAAGCAAGGCGCTAAGCAACTCAGTGAGACCCTGTCTCTAATAAAATACAAAATAGGGTTGGGATGTAGCTCCATGGCTGAGTGCCCCTGAGTTCAATCCCCAGTAAATGCCCCCCCCCCAAAG
This sequence comes from Marmota marmota marmota, assembly GCF_001458135.2. Classification (NCBI taxonomy): domain Eukaryota; kingdom Metazoa; phylum Chordata; class Mammalia; order Rodentia; family Sciuridae; genus Marmota; species Marmota marmota. The sequence continues at coordinate 385 of NW_026009783.1, forward strand.
AAAAATCTATGGATAGAGAGGAGCAATCTGAAGAAGCTATACGTGCCAAGACCTTGCCCACAATGCAGGCAAGAGAGCTGCTGTTCAGGGCAATGGTGGGTGTAGATTTCCACGAGGGTGCCCATGCACCTCTCCATCAGCAACTGGTGGTGTCTCTTGTTTTCTTTAATAACCATGGCCTTCTTCACCATGTCCCTGCTTCCAACCTATTTGTCTCAAGGTCCGTACTAGAGCCCCCAGGGGATCTGGGATCCATGCCTCATGAACTGCTTATAGGTCTTGGTTGCTTGGGAATTTGTGTGTGTGTGACAGAGATTCCGTCTGTATAAATGCATGTTGGTGACTGTCTCATTGTCTGGGTAAATACACCTGTATGTGGGTTCTGGGTCTACTTAGCCTGTCTGTATGCTTCCCTGTATTTCTGCATGCTTAAGGGTCTACATGTATGGGACCGTGTCTGCTCAGATGTGGTGTGTGTGCACATGTGTATGCTAGGCCAAGTGGGATCGGTGTCTTCAGTTACACAGGTAGGTATGTGCACTGTCTGAATTTCTATTCTGTTCACCTTTGTGTGTGCATCTAGCTGAGCCTGTGTTTGTATGCTTGTGAGACTTAAGCATAAGCGCCTGTGTCTGTGTCTGACAGGTGTGCCCAGCTGCGGTCAGGCTGTGCCTGTTCCTGTGTGCGCACACACTGTGCCTGGCTCTCTGTATCTAGCTGTGTCAGGAGCCAAACCGGCTCCTGCCTGTCTCAGAGCTCTCTGGATGTGTGTGTGGTGGGGGGCGGGGGCGTGCGGCTGATCCTCTGCTGTCCCTGCAGGTTTCCAATCTCGAGGCCTGTGACTGCGGGCACTGGTGTCACTGTAGATCAGCATTGCCTCCCTTCTACCTCTGCCTTTCTCTGGGTTTTCAGGGTCATGGTGTGATGGTGTGACTGGTCACGGTGTCCCTGTTGGTCTGTTTCACTATGGGTCAGTATGTACTTGTGGGTGTGTCCCTGCATGTGTGGATTTGTGTGACCTTATCATTGTGTCTGTGTATCTGCATGTGCTTCTGTATGTTGGTGGGTCCTTGTGCTGTGTCATTGTATGTCTGTGCCAGTATAGCCATGTGCCAGCGTCCACACGTGTGAACAGGCCTGTGTGCCACAGTACGCCTGTCAGCACAATGGTGCCTCAGTGTCTGTGTGGTACCTTTGTATAATGTGTGTGCATGTGCGTGCAAGGAGAGACCCTTTGTGAGACAGTATGTGTGTCTGTGTCACTGTGTTTATATGTGCCTGCTTCCCTCCTCCCTCCCTCCCTATCTTCTTCTCTCTCTCTCTCTCTCTCTCTCTCTCTCTCTCTCTGTAAGAGCCAGACAACTCCCCAAGCCTGGATTAGGGACAATTTATCCACAGGCAGAGAAGGAGAATTCCAACCTGCCAGAGCCTCCCTCCTCTGATCTGTCCCCCCTTCCCTGTGGTTGGGTGGGCACAGAAATGCAGCCTGGCAGCTCCCAAGCCCTTGGGGAGCCCCCACCTCTGCGGCTCCCCAGAGGCCTGGGAGGGCAGAAGAGATGGAAATTTGGGTGGCTCCAGAGCCCTCCAGTGGAGGTGGACCGCTGCCCCCCATCCAGGTCCCCACAGCTCAGCTCATCTTGGCCCTGTTCTCCTGCATATGGTGGCGGGTCCGGGGAGTCTGCATGGGGTCTGCCTGCCCCCAGGGGTGGGGAGACCTGCGGAGCGGAGCTGCCCCCAGATCCTCCACAACCTGGTACTCCCCAGTTGATAAACACCAGCCCCCACCAACACAAATGACCAGGGAAGTTGTGACTGTGCCCGCTCAGGCTGGGGGAGGTGGAGGGCAGTGTGGTGGGGGAATGCAGCAAGGGGGAGCAGGGCTGGGCTGGGACTAAGGCTCCCTTCACGGTGCTCCAGGCGCAAGGCAGAATCACATGTTTCCCATTAGCTGCTCTGGCCTCCTTGTTCAGGGGGTGTTGGCTGGGGGAGATTTGTTCTGGTTGCAGACACCAGCAGAGACCACACAAGAGAGAGAGAGAGAGAGAAAGAGAGCGCGAGCGAGAGAGGGAGAGCCAGAGGGAGAAAGGAAAAGAGAGAGACAGACACATAGGGAGACAGAGACACAAGACGGAGAGAAAAGAGACAGAAACTGTGAGAGACAGACACACACAGACACAAAAAGGGGGACAGAAACTAGTGGTAAGAGACAGTGGGGGACCGGTTGGGAGGCAGGGGCCAAGTGCAGTGGGCTGAGACCTAGGCAGAGGCTGCAGGCAGGTATGGGTCAGGCACAGAATGGGAGGGGACCAGAAAGACCTTAGGGGGAGAGGCAGCAGGAGGGGGGCACCAGCATGCGGGGGAGGGCACTGATGGAGATGGCAGTGGAAAGGGACAACCAGGGACTAGACTGTCCCACAGGAACCTGAAAAAGAACGGATGAGGCAGAGACAGGGTGGGCCGGGGGAAGGGCTAGGTGAGGGCAGGGGGAGGCCGTGCTGGGCGAGGGCGGCCAGCGCCCGGCCTCCCGCCTGCTGACCCTCCAGCCTTGGAGATAACAGGCCCGAATAGTGCTGACTTGCGGTTCAGAAATCCAATATCCTCCGCGGCGCACTAATCGACTACCTGAGCTCCCGGCCCGCGCCGAGCTGCCCCGATTAATCCTGCGGCTCCACAGCCTTAATTAGTTTAACAGTTTCAGGGGCAGAAGAGGCAGCGAATAGGGTCCCCAGGCCCATGGGGACACAGCCCCCCCGTGCAAATTCTGCCTGATGCCACACTTTCACAGGCACACACCTGCCTCGGCCCCAGAGGCCCCCATTGCGCACAGTCTGAAAAACACTGGGTCCTTCCTCCTGGGGAACAG
>NW_026009784.1:0-3247 GCF_001458135.2 Marmota marmota marmota
AATAGGACACCCATAGCCCAAGATAACAAGAATAACAAGAATAAACAAATGGGACTTACTTAAACTAAAAAGTTTTTTCTCAGCAAGAGAAACAATAAGAGAGGTAAATAGGGAGCCTACATCCTGGGAACAAATTTTTACTCCTCATACTTCAGATAGAGCCCTAATATCCAGAGTATACAAAGAACTCAAAAAATTAGACAATAAGATAACAAATAACCCAATCAACAAATGGGCCAAGGACCTGAACAGACACTTCTCAGAGGAGGACATACAATCAATCAACAAATACATGAAAAAATGCTCACCATCTCTAGCAGTCAGAGAAATGCAAATCAAAACCACCCTAAGATACCATCTCACTTCAGTAAGATTGGCAGCCATTATGAAGTCAAACAACAATAGGTGCTGGCGAGGATGTGGGGAAAAGGGTACACTTGTACATTGCTGGTGGGACTGCAAATTGGTGCGGCCAATTTGGAAAGCAGTATGGAGATTCCTGGGAAAGCTGGGAATGGAACCACCATTTGACCCAGCTATCGCCCTTCTCGGACTATTCCCTGAAGACCTTAAAAGAGTGTACTATAGGGATACTGCCACATCAATGTTCATAGCAGCACAGTTCACAATAGCTAGACTGTGGAACCAACCTAGATGCCCTTCAATAGATGAATGGATTAAAAAAAATGTCGCATTTATACACAATGGAGTATTACGCAGCACTAAAAATGACAAAATCATGGAATTTGCAGGGAAATGGATGGCATTAGAGCAGATTATGGTAAGTGAAGCTAGCCAAGCCCTAAAAAACAAATGCCAAATGTCCTCTTTGATATAAGGGGAGCAACTAAGAACAGAGCAGGGAGGAAGAGCATGAGGAAAAGATTAACATTAAACAGAAACAAGTGGTGGGAGGGAAAGGGAGAGAGAAGGGAAATTGCAGGGAAATGGAAGGAGACCCTCATTGTTACACAAAATTACATATAAGAGGTTGTGAGGAGAAAGGGTTAAAAAAAAACAAGGGAGAGAATTGAAGTACAGCAGATGGGGTAGAGAGAGAAGATGGGAGGGGAAGGGAGGGGGGATAGTAGAGGATAGGAAAGGTAGCAGAATACAACAGTCACTAATATGGCATTATGTAAAAACGTGGATGTGTAACCGATGTGATTCTGCAATCTGTATTTGGGGTAAAAATGGGAGTTCATAACCCACTTGACTCAAATGTATGAAACATGATATGTCAAGAGCTTTGTAATGTTTTGAACAACCAATAATAAAAAAACAATGAAGAACAATAACAACAAACAAAACAACAAACAAAACACAAACAAACAAACAAATGGAAATCCTTGAAATGAAGGAAACAATAAACCAAATTAAAAACTCAATAGCCAGCATCACCAACAGACTTGATTGCCTGGAAGACAGAACCTCAGACAATGAAGATATATAAGCTTGAAAATAAAGTTGACCAGTCATTAAAGATGATAAGAAACCATGAATAGAATATCTAAGAATTATGGGAAAACTTAGAAAGACCAAATTTAAGAATTATTAGGATAGAGGAAGGCATAGATATACAAACCAAAAGAATGAACAATGTATTCAATGAAATAATTACAGAAAATTTCCCAAACCTGAAGAATGAATTGGACAATCAAATACAAGAGGCTTACAGGACACCAAATGTACAGTTCACAACAGACCTATACCAAGGCACATTATAATGAAAATGCTTAGCATTCAGAATAAGGAGAGAATTTTAAAGGTCACAGAGAAAGAAATCAGATTACAAATGGGGGAGACCAATTAGGATCTAAGTGGATTTTTCAACCAGACCCTCAAAGTCAGGAGATTGTGGAACAACATATACTAAGCTCTGAAAGAAAATAGATGCCAACCAAGAATCTTATATCCAGCAAAATTAAGCTTTAGATTTGATGATGAAATAAAAACCTTCCATAATAAGCAAAAGTTAAATGAATTTATAACTAGAAAGCCTACACTACAGAACATCCTCAGCAAAATGTTCCATGAGGAGGAAATGAAAAATAACAATGAGAATCATCAAGCAGAGAAAATACACTAAAGTAAAAGCCAATTAAGGGAGAAACCAAGTCAAGTTAAAAACCAAAAATAAGGGGTTGGGTTGTGGCTCAGTGGTAGAGCGCTCACCTAGCGCATGTGAGGCCCTGGGTTCAATCCTCAGCACCATGTAAAAGTAAACAAACAAAATAAAGGTATTAAAAAATAAATCAAAATGACCAGGATTACAAATCATGTATATTGATAATAACCTTGAATGTTAATGGCCTAAACTCATCAATCAAAGATATAGACTGGCAGATTGGAGTAAACAAAAAGACCCAACAATATGCTGCTTTCAAGAGACTCATCTCATAGGAAAAGACATCCACAGACCGAAGGTGAAATGTTGGGAAAAAACATACGATTCACATGGACCACGTAAACAAGCAGAGGTTTCCATTCTCACATCAGATAAAGTAGACTTTAAGCCAAAGTTAGTCAGAAGGGATAAAGAAGGACATTAAATACTGCTTAAGGGAACCATACATCAGCAATACATAACAATTATAAATATATATGCCCCAAACAATGGAACATTTATGTACATCAAAGAAACTCTTCTCAATTTCAAGATCCAGATAGACTACAACACAATAATACTGGGTGATTTAATACACCTCTTTAACCACAGGATAGATCTTCCAAACAAAAAGACTGAACAAAGAAACTATAGAATTAATAATACAATGAAAATTTATTTATTTATTTATTTTTTGCCCTTGAGGAGGATATTGGGATCCTGGCTCTCTTTTTGCCTCCTGTCTGCAATGAAGTGAGAAGATTCCTTTGCCATGTACATCCCCCCCATGAGTTACTGTGCTTTCACAGGCCCAAAGCAATAGGCACAATAACCGTGGACTAAAACCATAAAGAGGAAAATATAGACTTTTCCTCTTTTTAAAATTAATTATCTCAGGTATTTTGTTATAGTAATGGCATAGAAAGCTGGCTAACACACAGCGGGTATAAGCATTTACATTTTATCCTTTTTCTTGTAGTAATCTGGCACCTCTCTAAAAAGTTTGTGAAAGTTTAGAACATTGAAGTTTAATAAATTTGCTGTTTATAAATGTTATGTATGTGACCTTTTATTACCATCTTCTCTGTGTTGTAGTGTCTATGGATAAATAAAGCAGTTGAAATAAGTTTTATCTCAGGG
>NW_026009785.1:0-3246 GCF_001458135.2 Marmota marmota marmota
TTTAATAATTTTAATGTATTTATTAGTATTTAGGGTTATTTCATGTGGGAAATGCCATGATTACATTTTATCCTAGTGTTGTGTCCCTATGTGCTTATAAGGTGGCTTTCAGAATGCAGTTGAGTATCTCTCTCATATTTGTTGGATTCATTAGAAAATAATATGCACTTTTGATCATATTCAAATGGTCACATTTGAATATTAGAAGCAGAAATCAGACATGTTAGTATTGTGAGCTGAACAAAGTGCAGGTTTACTTTAATCATTTTGAGTAGGTTGACATAATGGCTTCTGTCCTGTTCTGTACCTGCCATAGTTGTCTGTTATCAGATGTTTCACCTGGAGAATTTTTTTTTTTGGCACTGGGGATTAAACCCAGGGCCTTGCATGTGCTATGCAAGCCCTGAGCTACATATGTCCCCAGTCCTTGTTACAATTTCATTTTGAGACAGGGTCTAGCTGGATTGCTAATGTCAGCCTCAAATTTGTGATCCTTCTGCTTTATCCTCCCAAATAGCTGAGATGAGAGGCATGTGTCAAAGTGCCTGGCTTGTCCCAGAGGATTTTGATGTCAATATTACATGTTTCCAATGTGTTAATAATTTCCTAAGCTAGATTATGTTCATTTTTCTTATCAACAGTCAATAAAGCCTTTTTTGTTGTTTTGATGGTAAGCTTAATGTGAACATGCTTTATGATGTGACACCACTGTTCTTGATGGTCTAGCTATGCAATACACTATAAGGAGAGTATTTTGATTCTGAGAGTCTCAAGTGTTTTAGGCCCAACATGTTTTCTTAAGAGGAATGATTATTCATTTTCTATTATATTATACAAATAAGACACAAATTCTTTGTTTTTCCTTTTGTGGTTCTGGGGGTTGGTCCTAGGACCTCCTGCATGCTAGGAAACTTTCTATCACTGAGCTACATCCCCAGCCCCATAGATCCTTTAGTTGTCATGAGCTTCATGATGAGCTAGTGACAGTAAAATTACTTAGAATTTCAACTAGATTTAGACTCATGCAAGAGTTTGGGCATCCATAGCTCCTTGTGATTTCTAAAAGGTAGAGTGTTTTCCCACAACACAGCAGCATCTAATATCACTCCTGGACTGAGTTGATGCTGGGAGCCATTAGCCAAGTAGGTATGACAATTTCCTTGCCAGCGTACCCCATGTTGCAGTGACATTGAATGTAGGTGACCTTGCTCAAGGACCAAGGCGGATTAGGGTGTTCCCGGTTTAAAATAATCGTGTTTAGGGCGTTCCCAGTTTAGGTTCCAGGTTTAAGGTTTAAGATTATTCCTGCTGGGAATAGGGCGTATCCTGCTGCCTGAGTTCCCCTTGAGTTCTCACGGGATTCAGAGTATATTTTGGGAGACAGAAGCCCAGTGGAGGTGGATTTGGGCAGAGAACGTGGATTTGGGCAGAGAACGTGGATTTCCCCAGAACGTGATTGTAGACGGCTGGTGTGAGTTCGGGAATAAAGAGTTGCTGTTTGAATCTACAAGCTGTGTGGTGGCTCGTGATTTTGTGCCCAGCCAGACTGCGGCAAGTTGACACCTCTGCTTCTCTTGGCTCACCACTTCCTGCAGAGGTCTTGGAGGAAATGACTATTTCTTTGACTATTTGTCCCAGTGACAAATATTTGATTATATTGCTGCTAAAAAATATGCATAGAATAGAGACAAGGATCCTTTGGGATAAGTGATTCAGTCACAGTGAGTCAATTTGTATTAGGACAATTTTTTTTAATAAAGTCGCTCTTTAGGGAAAGTTAAACCATGAGTTGGAATAGAATCTCTAAAATGTCATTTTTACCCCCTGTAGCGATCAAGTTTTAAGAAGACAAACAGAACCTAGTGACATGATAAAAATATAATAATAAGTTATCATATGTTATTACTTCAACATGAAATATGTAAAAGAGCCACATACTTTGAATTTTATATTAGTTTGAACTATTTGATTTTTGTGTTATAAATGTTCCTAATAAAATACAGAACTAGCTAAGAATTTCAGTTACCAGTAATTAACTGTATGAATAATTAACCAAGTAGGTGTTTGAGGAAATATAACCATGTCCTAAGGTTTTACTTTAGAGTAGTTTAATCTTTTTTTTTGGTGTGTGTGTGTGTGTGGGTGTACTGGGGATTGAATCCAGGGGCACTTAATCACCAAGCCACATCCCCAGCCCTTTTTTGTATTTTATTTAGAGGCAGGGTCTCAAAAGAGTTCCTGTGGCTGCTCATCATCCTCATGGTTGATACTACACTTTAGTAAAGACCTTAGCAGCTTAATAGTTGTGCAGTGCACCTTGGGGTCTTAGTTTGTGCTTTCTTCATGACAGGTGATACTAAGAGACATTTCTATGCTTCTTTGCCATCTTGTATCTTTCTTGTGCATTGTCTGTTCAGATCTTTACCCATTATGTTGGGTTATTGTTGAGTGTCTTACTATATTTTGTACACAAGTTTGTTTTAAACATATACTTTCCAAAGTTTCCCCCAGTCTTTGACTTGTCTTTTCATCACTTTAATAAGTTTGTTTTTTACAGAGCAGTTTAATAGAGTCCACATTATCAGGTTTTTCTTTCATGGATTTGTTGTTGTTATTGTTTGTTTGTTTTGTAGCAGGGATTGAACCCAGGGGTGCTTAACCACTAAGCCACATCCCCAGCTTTCATGGATTTTTTGGGGGGGCTGTATTCATGAAACATGTGGTCATGCACATCTTCTAGAGTTTTACAGTTTCCCATTTTAAATGCAAGTGTAGAGAGTATTTTGATAGGTTCTGGTGTCCATATGTGTGGCTTCTTGAAGTGTGTCCTTTTGCAGTCAGTGCTGTCTAGTCTAGGTTTAAAAATAGCTTGTTGGGAATTTCTGGAATGCACTGAATCTTCAGGTCAGGTTTGAGATAATTTCATCTTAATTATATTGAGACATGAACAAAGTATATCTGCATTTATTTATATTTCATTTGATTTCTTTCTAAACACTTCAAGATTTTCTGAAAGAATGATTGTACTTTAAGACTTACATGAAAGTACTTCAGATTTGGGGTCTCTATTTTAAATATTAATGTTTTAAAATTTTTCTTATTCCAGTTTATAAATTTCACTGTTTCCTCTACATGATTGCTAAATTCAATGAAATTTTGTCTATGGGACATGTATTTTGCTGCTTGCTATCTCCATCCATTCTGATCAAGATATAGGATGGTAGGCTCTATTTCTTTTTGATTTCT
>NW_026009786.1:0-3246 GCF_001458135.2 Marmota marmota marmota
TTTGTAAATGTTCATGGCCTTTTTTATTATTTAATTTGTACTATGATAGGGCAAGGCTCTATCTAATAAGTCCAAATCACCCAGTTCTCATAACACACCACAGTCCAGAAGAGAAAAATGTTAAAGTTGGAACACTTTAATGTGTTTAAAATAATGACCCACTCATGGGTTCATTTTCTTAGTATATACTTCAATAACAAAAATCCTGACCTACTCTTTGGTATTAGTATGGATGCCATTCAAGAGTACTTGTATAGAATTTTTGACTTGAATTCAACTGTAATTTACTAGACCATTAATTTGAAGTGTAAAGGCACAAGATAATAAAATATCTGTCATGTGTAAAAGACATTTTCGTTATCTATGAAGACAAAAGATTGTCTCACACAATTGCTGTATAATTTGTCTCAGTCACAGTCAGAGACAACATCACCACAGAAGAAGTTTGAATACAGCTTTCAGAGCAAATGGTTCTGCCTTTAGTTTGGTGCAATGTGTACAGACATTCCACCTGCATTTAATGAGCAGGAAATATTATTATAGTTATTGATGGTATTTCTTCTTCTAAGCCTGGGCCAAAATAACCATGGCTCCTTATTGGCTTAGTGGATAAAGAGAAAAGGTAAAGAAGTGCAGACACTTACTAAATAACCAATAAGGCAATAGATAACATATCAATAGTTTATAGAGATTCCCATACTTTCTCAAGAGTTTAACAAATCAACTACAGATATAAAAAATCTAGAAAAATATTTAAGGTGTTAAATACCTGTATTTTCTGTCCCTCTATCAGCAAGCTTAAGTATAATAGCTTCACCATACCCCCCATCAAACTTAAAATTGTAAAAATATTTTTAAAATGAGGAATTACAAATTTTGATCTTTACACTGTTTTCTTCTTAAAAAATGCCTCCACAATAAGCTGCAGTTAAGGTGAGCCCTGTCTTCTCACTCTTAATGCTCCACATACCATTGCTATTGTACATTAGTCCTCTACCTACTTTTCTGCAAATTCAGTATAACAATCCCCTCTGAATCTTTTCCAAATATTTTATATCTCTCCATATTTCTTGGGCACTATAATTATGAATTATAGTGATATTTTGCAAACCTAAAACACAAATCCCTTTATCAGTATTTAGTGTGATAAGGCCTATGCTAGCTTTTCCTCTTACACATAATTCATTTTTACTCTTTCCTAAAGAGTTGTTTAATCTATGTTTAAACTGGTATGCACTGATAGGAATATACCATTTTCATGTTTGTATACATATCATATTGGTTTTCAACCGAAGTTAAAACAATGAAGAAAAATATTGAAAATGCAGTTAGCATCAAACACAAAAAAATAAAAAAGAAAGAAAAAGATAGTGCACTAAGACATAGATAGTGCACTAAGTCTAAAAGTCAGACATCTCCAATTTAGAGGCAATATTTTTAATCTCCAAAGTCAGAGTAGGAAGCAATAGAAAGATAGACATGAAGGCACATGACACAAAGTCCATTCTCACCCAAGACAATATTGAGGATCTCCAGTATATATCTTCATGTGTGGAGAGCAGTGACTGAGATTGGGGATCCCTGATTACTTCACGGCTGTGTTGCAACTGCTGCAAGGGCACAGAATGTCCAGTTGCTATGGTGATGCAACTCTTACCCAAAGAGGCTCTGTACAAGTGTCTTACCAGTTTCAACCTTGATCACAGGCTCCTGGCAATAGAGGAATTCTGAGCACTGCAAGGTTTCACCAGGGCTGTAATATTCAAGCCTGCCCACTTAGTAGAAACATTGGACAATGGGCTTCCTGGATGCCACAGGAAGCTCCTAGCATTGCAACAGTGAAATAGCTACAAGAATATTTCTATCCTTGTAACTTTCTAGTGCACAAAAAAACAACAACAAAAAAAAAACAATGCCTCTAAAGTTAACTTCCTGATTATGAGACCCTATATAATAAACTTGCTGGTCCAGCTCTGGGTCACTGTTTTCTCCATCAGAATGCAGGGTTCCACCTGATCCCAGCTTTTTCTCAATATCTATATCTGTGTTTTCTTTAATCCCCAATTGCCCCTTGCTGGTTTCTTGGGTTTATCCACCCAGGTCACAGCAGCTGGTGGCCTATATGGGTAAACAGACATGGAGGAATTTCAATGATGTAGATGAGGGGAAGCTCCTGAGGATGCACGTCAAAGAAAAGGTAAGGAGCACAAGTATATAGTCAGATGTCAAATATGGGACAGCCAGGATCCCAAAATAGGGACCTCTATGTTGCTTTGCGTAAGACTATACTTAAATCAAAGAAGGCACAGTTGTTGCAGTTTTTAGAATTTGTCATTGAAACTTGCCTCTAGTTCCCTAAAATGGGAGGGGTAAATGTAAAGACCTGGACAATTGGCACCCTGCTTGAAGTGATGGTTAAAGCTCAAGGAACAAAAAATTAAAAAAAAAAAAGTGCTCTCCAGAGAAAACATGAACTATAAGGCTACATCACGCTTTAAGAGAATAGTTTTACAAAAGAAAAAAAAATGGTTACGGCACTTTTCTTTACTTAGTTTCTTCTAGTGCTCTATCTCTCCTAGGCTTATGTTTAAGGTGTGAATTACAGAGCCTGTAGGATTTACAAGGCTTATGGAAAACCAGTTAGGAAAAGAGGAAAAAGTGTCCATTTTAAACCCAAGTGCTTCTTTCTGGCTTGGTGGGCTCTTATCTGCTTTCACACTCTACCAGCCTGCTTTCTTAACCAGTTCCTCCCTAATGATATAACACAAAAAAAGAAAAAAATGAAAATATTTCAAATGTAAAAACTTTCTTTTTCTTAAAAACCTTTTTCTGAGGACTTCACAGGCTCCCAAATTCTTTAAATATTTGCTATTTAAATAGAAAAATGTTTAAGAATGCTTTGTTTCTGTGTCTAACCTTTAAAAACAAGGTTACTGAGTTAAGATGCTATCAGGTATAATTCTATATACAAAGGGTACAGAAGAGTTCATTTGGGTTTCAATTAATGTACTATAAAAAAACAAAGTATTTCATCTTATTAAAGTGGAGCAATTAGTCTAAATTCAGAAATTTTATAAATATTATTTCAAAATGTGAATTGGAAAGGGGTTAAGAGCTAGGAAAGAGATACAGTAATGTTCTAGGTATGAAAATATATCTTAGTATAGAAGTAGAATGAAAAGAAGAAATGTTTATGGATAAAAAAGGCTTTTGTGTTCTAAAGGAAACAGTTGTAGGATGTCTAAG
>NW_026009787.1:0-3246 GCF_001458135.2 Marmota marmota marmota
CCCAAACAAAGTATCTGCCCATTTAGGCGACACACATTCACGAAGTGCCCAACCCCATTATAGGTCTGCCATCCCATGGAGCTCCCTGCAAAAGGGTAGGGGAGATATACAGGAAGCAACCCCACTAAAAGACATGTCATTTTAGCCATGAGGTTAGTTGTGGATGTGAGGTGACAGGGCAGTGAAAATAGGTGGCAGTCGGACTGACCTGATCGTGGAGGTTGGGGAGATATTCCTGAGAAAGTGACATTTGAGTGAGACTGTGAAAGATGAGTAGGATGAAAATCAGGGTGGGGTCCTATTGTGGTTTGGATATGAGGTATCCCCCAAAAGCTCATGAGACAATGCAAGAAGGTTTAGAGGTGGAATGACTGGATTATGAGAGACTCAACCAGTGCATTAATCCCCCGAGAAGGATTAACTTTGTGGTCACTGTAGGCAGGTAGCGTGTGGCTAGAGGAGGCAGGTCCCTGGGGGCATACCTTTGGGGTTATATTTTGTCATGGTGAGGACAGCTCTTTTTCTCTGCTTCCTGGAGCCATGTACCTGACCTGCTTTCCTCCACCAACTCCTTGGCCATGATGTTCTGCCTCACCTCAGGCCTCGAGGAATAGAGCCGGCCATCTATGAACTGAGACCTCTGAAACCATGACCCCCAAAATAAACTTGTCCTCCTGATTGTTCTTGTTGGATCTTTCGGTCCCCACAATGAAAAAGCTGGCTAAAACAGCCCACAAACTAAGGAAGCAACACACAGTGGGAGGAGTCTCTTCCCAGCTCTCTGCTCTTCTCAGAAGACACCAGTGTTTCTCTTTGCTCCTCCTTGTGGTTAGAGAGGGGAGGACCTCATCTCAGACTCATGGAACTCCAATGGAGATATCCTGTCCCCCAGCAACCCACCACAGCCCAACTTCTTTTTATCAACACCTTCCAAAAGGGATTCTTTTGGTTCAGCTCTCTGCTTTGCAAGTGATGGTTTTGGGGACTGAGCCCAGCTCCTGTTGCACAAGCCCAGGCCCCGTTACCTCTTACTGTGTCTCACCCGGATTTAACAACAACCCTCAATCATCCTTCATAGCCAGAGAGATCATCACAGAGGACAAATCTGAGCATAACACATCACTGCTCAAAACCCACCATCAAAGTGTTGATTTCCCACCACTAAAGATGCATTTCTGCTCATGCTCCACCAGCTTCAATACCCCTGTGTCCCAGGGTCTCTGTTTCACACATTCCAGACACCATCTATGCTTGGGGTTGTGGGCATGCCCTCAATGCACTCTCCTCTGGGCCTTTGCATAGGCTGTTTATTCCCCTTGGAAGGTTCTTCCTGCCCCAATAGGATCCTGCCTCCCTATCTATCTGCAAATGCCTACCCATCCTTTAGTTCTGATCCTAAAAGTTACCTCTTTGGGGAGGCTTCCCACAGCTCCTAATGTACCTCTCTTCCCAGCTCCTTGCTCTCTGTCTTCATCACATTTTGTTATAGTTGCTTGTTTAGCAACTGTTTTCTTCTTCTGGACTGTAGGTTCCATAGGACCAAGCACACATCCGACTTATTCATGTTATAGCATGCCACGAATGTCTACACCGCCACATGAGGGTCTATACACACTGCCTGGCCCATGGTAGGTGTTCAGTAAATGAGTGAGTGAAGTCCTAGCTTGAGTGTCTTGTCCCGCCCCTCCCACTCACTACTTTGGAATGGTTTCTTCAGGGACAGTCCCACAGACCCTATCCCTGCCCAGGATGTGGGCGACTATTGATATTATTTACAGAGCAGCTCACGTGTGATGTTTCTCTTGTTGAGTAAGTTGGTTTGGGGGGACAGAGAGCCTTTCCTCTGTTTACCCCATCTTTGAGAGTCCAGCCCTCCATGGGTGGGTGTGACTTCAGTTGGCACAGATTCCAGCAGGGGTCCTGGACTGAGGAGGACTTCAACGGTGGCTCAGCCTTCATTCCTTCCTGGAACAAGGTGAACAATTCAGAAGAAAACCAGGAAATGATGTGAAGGGTCCATGACTCTGGGTTTTCAGTTCTGGCCAGTTCAGGACTTAGATGTGGGTCAGAGCTACCTCTACAACCAGAGCTAACCCTCCAGGAGGACAATCTGTTAGAGATCCTAGCTTGGGTTTTGCCGGCAATGTGGATCCCCAGGAGAAGACATTAGAGACCTATTGTTTCTGGAGGCTGTAACAGAGTATATGGCTGGCAATTATGTATTGCAGATCCATTAAAGAATGCTTTGGCATAGGAAATAGAGATTAGAAATGAAATTGCAATATAATCAAATTGCATTTTTATGGAAAGTACTACATTTTCCTCTAAATAAAATTCAGTAACAAAATTTTATTTGCTTTACCCAAAAAATGCCTTTCTAAATTGATTTTTCAGAGAAATTGTAAAAAAAAAAACCAATGTGGTTAAAGAGAAGAAAGGTCTAATTCGCTGGCTCTTGGATCGAAGCATGGCACAGGTATGATTGGCGAGCCCAGGGGTACCTTGGGCTCAGAGCTTCCCTGATCCCTGACGTCTTCTTAGCTAGTTAGCTCATCATTCACAGAGCTTGATGGGAGATGGTATAAATCCTGAGATGCCCCTATCGGGGTGGAGGAAATGTGACAGCAAGAAATGGCTTTTTCTTTCTGAGTCATCCCTTATTAATGGAGCAGCAGGCAGGTGTGCAGAGGAAAATTATCAGAAGAAGCAGATACAAGGTTTTGAGTTTGCAAACTGCAAGAGAAGAGGATTTGCAAATCACCGTCTCTATGGCCAAAGGTTTACAGAAAGGATTTTAAGTGGTGCATGCCTAGCCCCCAAATATTCTTGTGAAAAGTCAAAAATTCAATTCATCCAGCCTGTTGTTTGCTCTGTGTCTTTATATTTGGAAACAGCTGGAGCATTGTTGGAATTTATTATCCACCCAGATGCTTGATATTCCCTACATGGGGCTAGCACACAGACAAAAATTGAAAATGATTTATTCTTTCTCTAATAACTGTAATCAACTGCCAGGTTTTCAATAACTATAATCAACCATCAGGTATTTATTGATCTCTCATGTTAGGCAGATGCAGGGTATAAGAGACATATGTCATGATCCTTCACTTAAGGAAAGTGGCATCTTGCTTGAGAAACAAAATCAGCAAGTGTGGCATAATTCAAGCTTAGTTTTTTCCTGTCCTATGAAGTGCTTCCTGGGCATATGTGGAGATACAGGGAAGGCCAAGAAGTCTTTTTGGAGGA
>NW_026009788.1:0-3246 GCF_001458135.2 Marmota marmota marmota
TTTTTTTTTTTTTTTTTTTTTTTTTTTTTTTTTTTTTGCAAATCAGAGCTGTTTTTGTTACCATTGTTCTGTAGTATGGTATAAGATCTGGTATAGTGATGCCACCTGCTTCACTCTTTCTGCTAAGGATTACATTAGCTATTCTTAGTCTCTTATTTTTCCACATAAATTTCATGGTTGCTTTTTCTATTTCTATGAGGAATGCCATTTGGATTTTGATCAGAATTGCAGTAAATCTGTAGAGTGCTTTGGTAGCATTGTCATTTTGATAATATTAATTCTGCCTATTCATGATCAAGGTAGATCTTTCCATCTTCTAAGGTCTTTTCTGATTTTTTTCTTTAGGGTTATGTAGTTGTTCTTGTTTAGATCTTTCACCTTTTTCATTAAGTTGCTTCCCAAGTATCTTATTTTTTTGAAGTTATTGTAAATGGGGTAGTTATCTTCATTTTTTTCTCAAAAGATTTTTCACTGATATACAGTAATGCCTTTGATTTATGGGTGTTGATTTTATATCCTGCTACTTTGCTAAATTTATTTACTAGTTCTAGAAGTTTTCTGGTGGAGTTTTTTGAGTCTTCTAGGTATATAATCATATCTGGTATTTGAAGGTAAATAGATAGCATTGGAGAAGATAATGCTAAGTGATGTTATCCAATTAAAAAAAAAGCCAAATATAAGGAGGCTGACTCATAATGGGGTAGGGAGGGGGAGCATGAGAGAAATAGATGGATTCTCAAGAAAGAAGAGGGGTGGGAGGATAACAAAGGGGGCAGGGGATTAGCAAGAATGGTGGAATGTGATAGAGACCATCATCAAAAGTACATGCACAAAGACACAAATTTGTATCACCATACTTTATATACAAGGAGAGATACGAAAAATTGTGTTCTATACATGAAATAAGAATTGTAATGCTTCTGTTGTCATTTTTTTAAAAAAAAATCGATAGAATATGAAAAAATTGTTCATTAATTATATACATTAAATATGTTATATATAGAATATATATATATATGTACACATGCATATATGTTTATATATAGATATAGGTAAAGGCAAGTCTCTTTCCTGAATTTTAAAAATCAATTAATTTATTAATTTGTTCTAACTTGCTAATAGAGCAGAATGTATTTCACTTCGTAGCACACAAATGGAGCACAAGATTTTATTTCTCTTGTTGTTCAGAAAGTATAGTTACAAAACCCATGTAACTCTACTTTGTGTACAACAAGATTTTCATCTCATTCCACCATCTTACCTACCTCTATACCATCTACCATCACCTCCCTCCCCTTTGTTTTATTCAAAGTTTCTTCATTTCTTCCATGCTACCTCCCATTTCCCTCATTGTGGATCAGCATCCACTTAGCAGAGAAAACATTATTGTCTTTGGTTTAGGAGGATTGGATTACTTGCCTTAACATGATATTCTCCAACTCCATCCATTTACTTCCCAATTCCATAATTTTATTCTGTTTTAATGCTCAGTAATATTCCACTGTGTAAATAGACCATTTTTTTTATCCATTCATCTAGGGAAGAGCATATAGATTGGTTCTATAGTTTACCAATTGTGAATTGTTTTGCTATGAACATTGATGTGGATATGCCTCTGTATTATGCTGATTTTACCTCTTGTTGGTCTAAATTGAGGAGTGGGATAGCTGGGTAAATTTTGGTTTCTTTCCAAGTTTCCTTTGTTTTTTGTTATTAAGTTTTTTAACTTCTTTATATATCCCGGAAATTAGGTTTCCATTTGATGTGCATGTGGTAAAAATTTGCTCCTATTCTCTGGTATCACTTTTTGCCTCACTGAGTGTTTCCTTTGCTGAGAAGAATCTTTTCAGTTTAAATTCATCCCATCTAGTGACTCTTGTTTCTATTTCTTGTGCTTTAGTACTATTCTTAAAGAAGTAAAATTTCAAATCCCCTAATTGGGATTACATGTGTATGACATTATGATAGCAACACAATTCATCTTCATTTCAAGCCCACTTTCTTAAGGGGCTTTCATCCTAGGAAGAAAAAGAAAATGTTATAAACAGGCCACTGGGTCTAAGGCCATGGCATAAAATAAGGAATATACCATTAATCAATTTAAATAATATACTCAAATCTTTGGATCTGGGGAAAAACATACACACACACACACACACACCATACACTTTCTGGTTAAATCTCCTTGCCCTCACTCATGGAAGATTCTCTCTAGTTTTTTTTATATCTCAGGAGAAATATTGGTAAAAAAAATGTATCTTTCACCTGTAGCATAAAAGAAGTGATCATGTCCTTCATCTTCCTGAACTCAGGACAAGCATAACTCTCAAATATGGTTCTGTGAACTGAGATTTTCTGGAGTCTTGACATAGTTTTGAGGGTGCTGTTCCAAAAAATACATATACTTTATTAGTAATATCTTAAATACATAATGGTAATTTTCACATAGTGGAAATTATGGGTTATACTATAAAATTCAATTTTTACTATTTTATATGAATTCTAAAAAACAATTATCTTTCCACCTCATATAATTTTAATGTTCAATCTGTTTCCATGCAAGAGAAGTTAACTGAAATTTTACAAGATTTTCACTGTATTATTTCCATCAATAAATAATATATTTACATATATAATCTTCAAATTCAAAAGGCCTCATATGCAAGTTTAAATGCAAATGCTTTTCTGGGTTGGCTGGATTTTACTTCTCCAAGGATACCTTGCCTTAAATTCGATGCAGCCTGAGGATCTGGATTTCAATTCCCAGAGCCTCAAAAGAAAAATAAATAAATAAATAAATGTACAGACAAGACCCTACCATTGGACATCATTTATTTCGGGATTTGAGGTTATCTCCTGACTCTCAAAAAATTACTAGGCTCAGATTGAGCATATGAAGACATAAGTTGTGTCTAATCAGGACCCCTTATATAAGCATTGTCCAGTCTCCACATATTCAGTAAAGAGAAGCAAGTTGTGACCATCTGGTGTGAAGTCTGCCAGAGTGGGTATCCATTTCTAGGCTTCCTCATTATGTTCAGTGAACCTGATTTTTTCTCCTGTATAGGTACTTTGTGATTTATAGAGAGGACACGTGGTTCCTAAAAATACAGTAAATGATGAGTGTGCAGTGAAATCCTGAGACTGGATGGTGAGTCTGGTTGAAACTGGCTGCACTGACTATGGTGGGAACTGGCTATGGTTGGCTAGAATCCCTGGTGTAATCTTTGGTTTCTGCAGTCCTGT
>NW_026009789.1:0-3245 GCF_001458135.2 Marmota marmota marmota
TTTTTTATTGTTGGTTGTTCAAAACATTACATAGTTCTTGATATATCATATTTCACACTTTGATTCAAGTGGGTTATGAACTCCCATTTTTACCCCGTATACAAATTGCAGAATCACATCAGTTACACATCCATTGATTTACATATTGCCATACTAGTGTCTGTTGTATTCTGCTGCCTTTCCTATCCTCTACTATCCCCCCCTCCCCTCCCCTCTTCTCTCTCTACCCCCTCTACTGTCATTCATTTTTTCTTTTTTTTAAATCAATCTCTGTGACCAGAATACCTGAAAAAGGACAACTTAGAGGAGAAAAAGGTTATTTTGGCTCATGGTTTCAGAAGTTTTTAGTCCATGGCAGGCTGACTCCATTGTCCTGGGCTCATGGTGAGCAAAACGTTGTGGCAGAAGAGCCTGGCATTGAAGCACTGTCATGAGAGACAGACAGCAGAAGGGAAGTGATTTCAGAGGAGATGCACCTTTCCAGGGCATGCCCCTAGTGACCTACCTCCTCTAACCAAGCCTCACTTGTCTACAGTTAGCATCTAGCTAAGTCCACACAAACTAGAATAGACTGATTAACCGACATCTTTCATGATTTAATCATGTCACCTCCGAATATTCCTGAATTAATACAGGAGATTTGAGGGGAAACCTCATATCTAAACCATAACACTGTAGATGCATGAGTTTACTTCCAAGCTCTCTACTCTGTTCCATTAGTCTGTGTGTCTTTTTCTGTGGCAGTGCCATGCTCTTTTGACTGCTATGGCTTTTTAATATTGTCTTCTGCTTTTCTCATTTTGCTCAAGATTTCTTTGGCTATTTGGGTTTTTTTTTTTTTTTTTTTTTTTTTTTTTGTGCTTCCATATAACAGTTAGGATGGCTTTTCTAGCTCTGTGATGTGTCATTGTATTTTGAAAGGGATGACGTTGACTCCGTTGATCACTTTAGGTAGTGTGGATGCTTAACAATATTGACTCTTGACTCTTCCAATTCAGGAACACAGGATGTCTTTTCATTTCTTTTATGTTCTCTTCAAGTTCTTTCATCAATGTTTTATAGTTTTCAGTGTAGAAATCATTCACTTCTTTGATAAGTTCATTCTTAGGTATTTTTCATAGCTATTGTAAATATAACTTCTTTTTAATCCATTATCAAATAATTTTCTACTTGTGTATAGAGACACTACTAATTTTTGTATGTTGATTTTGTACCCTGAAACTTTGCTGAATTTGTTTAGTCATCCTGATAGGTCTTGGTGAAATTTTTAGGGTTTTCTATACGTAAGATCATGTCATCTGCAAACACAGACAATTTGGCTTTCTTCTTTCCAATCTGGATATCTTTTATTTCTTTCTCTTGCCTGATTCTCTGGCTATAACTTCCAGTACTGTATTAGGTAACAGTGCTGAAAGTGGGCATCTTGTTCCACATCATAGAAAGTTGTCATTTTTTCCTCATTCAGCATGATGTGCACTTGTCATATATAGCTTTATAATATTGAGGTGTGCTTCTTCTATATTTATTCAGACTTTTCAACATGAAGAGACATTGAAGCTGGAGGTGTAGGTCAGTGGCAGAGCACATGCTTAGCATATACAAGGCCCTGGGTTCAGTCTCCAGCAAGAAAGAAGAGAGGAAAGGAGGGAGGGAGGCGCAGGGGGTGGGATAGAGAGAGACAGAGAGCGAGAGAAGGAAGGAAGGAGAAAGGAAGAGAGAGAAAAAATAAAAGAAAGGGGAAAGAAAAAAGGAGGAAAGGAAGATTAATTTACTTTTATCAAATGTCTTTTCTGGATCTATTAAGATGATCATATGTTTTTGTCCTTCTTTCTACTGATGTGGTATGTCACATTTATTAATTTGCATATGTTGAATGATCCAGGATCCTGAATCCCATATGATCATGGTGAATAACCTGTTTAAAAATCTGTTGGTTTTGATTTGACAGTACTTTTTTTTTCTAGTATTGAGGATTGAACCTGGGGCCTTGCTCATGCTAAACACACACACTAACACTGAGCTAAATCTGCATCCCCTGACAAGTAATTTTTTGAGAATATTTTCATCTATGTTCATCAGGGATACTGGCCATTAACTTCCTTTTCTACTGTGCCCTTGTCTGGTTTTGGTATCATGACAATGCTGGCCTCATAGAATAAGTCTGAATGAATTTCCTTCTCTTCAATTTTTGGAAAAACTTAAAAAGAGTTGGTATCAGGTCTTCTTTATTTGTTTGGTATAAGTCAGCAGCAAAGCCATCTGGTCTTTGGCTTTTCTTTTATGAATTCTTTTATTACTGATTTAATCTTTTTGCTCTTTATTGGTCTGTTCAGGCTTTCTATTTCTTCATGATTCATGCCTTTGTATGTTTTATGTGTTGAGCTAATAAAGTATCTTTAAAAACTTGAAATAAAAGAAGCCTTATTACTTAAAAGGAAAACAGTAAAATTTGGCGAACTTCATTGTTTTAGGAATAGACATTTTCTTCTTTGATGCAATTGCCAGCCCTGATCTGAACCAGAGAAAGCAGTGGTTTTGGTTATCACCAGACAGTAGCTAGTGGAGCCTGTAGGAAAGTGGTACAGATATTGCCTTAAGCTTTGGAGCCCAAAGTAAAGCAATGAACAACTGAACAGTGAACACATGATGCAGCATGTCATTGCAACCATGTAATTATGGCTTCTTGATCTCATCTTGACTATACAGAGAGAAAACCACACCCATTTTTAAAGGTGAAGGTGAGAAGAGAAAGTGGCAGAAAGTGGAGAAGCTTACAAATAATTGTCATTAATGAAAGAAGTGAATGAAATTCTCTTTCTTTGAAGAGAATTCTTTTTTTTTTTTTTTGAGGAAACCAGCTTTCTGCATAAGTAAAAAGATCTCCCCAGTACATACTATGTTTAATGTCAAGGCCTAAGGCTGCCTTTATGTTGGTGCATGTTCACTGTAATATCTAAACAAAAGTATAATGTGAAAGAAACTTTGTTGGGTTGGAAAGGATCATGTATATTACAAGCATGTATATATTACTGCTGGGATTGTAACACTGTAACAGTCCCTAAAGGGACATTATAGAACTTAAAGAGATGTTATAGAACATCTATTTTGAAACAGAATAATGTCTCAAATTATTAAGAAACTAAAGGAACTAAGGTAAATATAAATAAATTAATAAATCTATTCTTTTTTTTTTTCAAAAATTGTCACTTGCCATGACTGTTTTTTTTTTTTTTTTTTTTTTTTTT
>NW_026009790.1:0-3245 GCF_001458135.2 Marmota marmota marmota
GAGAGAGAGAGAGAGAGAGAGAGAGAGAGAGAGAGAGAGAATTTTTAATATTTATTTTTTAGTTCTCGGCGGACACAACATCTTTGTTTGTATGTGGTGCTGAGGATCGAACCCGGGCCACACGCATGCCAGGCGAGCGCGCTACCGCTTGAGCCACATCCCCAGCCCCTGGGTATTTTCTATTAGCATGTTAGCATGCTAATGCACAATGAATTGTTACTTTATGGAAAGTTAATAATGTTTATTACTTCTTTCTTTTAATTTCTGGTATGAAATTAAAATTAAATGATTGATAGATGTAATCCACAAAAACAAAACCTCATTAGGGGCCTCAATAAATTTAAAAGTGTCTGAGATCAACAAGTTAGAAGAACAGGGGACTATGGCATTTTAATTTAAAAATGATACAGATAGCAATATATTTCAATTATTTTTTCCAATCATGTTTTTTTTTTTAAATTAAAATGAAAGAACAACAACAACAACAACAACAACAAACAAAT
This sequence comes from Marmota marmota marmota, assembly GCF_001458135.2. Classification (NCBI taxonomy): domain Eukaryota; kingdom Metazoa; phylum Chordata; class Mammalia; order Rodentia; family Sciuridae; genus Marmota; species Marmota marmota. Next base: position 504 of record NW_026009790.1, read on the forward strand.
CCTAACCCATATACCTTGAGGTATCTGTTCCCTCAATTTTCATTACCTATGACTGGGCCAGAGTGGGAATTTGAATCAAGCTGGCTAATCATAGTCTTTTCTGGAAATCTACACCTTAGATTCCAATGAAGAAAAAACATTAGATGACTGTTAATATTTAAAATAAAATTTCCCCTATTATATAGTTTAGCATTGGTGACTTGGTAAGTCAAGCCAGAAGCAAGCCAAAATTATATAGGAGTATAGATTGCATGAATAAGCAAAGTAGGCAGGAAAGAAAAAGAGAGAAAAAGACATGAGACAAATATTTCAATCACCAAGTAGGAAGAAGCAACCTCAATTTCTGACATATATTTCTAGTCTCCAAGAGTCAATTAAAGTTTATTCCCTGATTAAAAACTTTCTAGAGAATTCTGTTTTTTCCAAATGCTTTAGAAATGTGTGTTACTCTAGAATATATCTATTTTCATGGAAATAAAATATTCCTAGAGCAGGGTTTGTGCATGTGTGTGTGTGTGCCTGTGTGTGTGTGTGTGTGTGTGTGTACTGGGAATTGTATTCAGGGGTGCTCTACTAATAAGCTACCTCCTCAGTTCTTTTATTTTATTTTGTTTTGGAGAAGATAATGCGGAGTGAAGTTAGACAAACCTGAAAAAACAAATGCCAATTGTTTTCTCTGATATAAGGAGGATAATGCATAGTGGGGTAGGGAGGGGGGAGGGAGGGAAAGGGAGGAGGAAGGGGATTAGCAAGGATGGTGAAATGTGATGGACATCATTATTCAAAGTATAAAGACACGAATTGGGTGTCAACCTACTTTATATACAAACAGATATGAAAAATTGTGGTATGTATGTGTAATAAGAATTGTAACGCAAAAAAAAAGACAAAGTACATGTATAAAGACATTAATTGGCACGAACATACTTTATACAGAAAGGTATGAAAAATTGTGCTCTATACAATTCCCAGTACACACACAGACACACACACACACATTACAATAAGAATTGTAATGTGGTTGTGTATTTTAAAAAATAAAATCAATAAAAAATGTTGGCATAAAATATAATAATAATAAAATAGTGTCATATTAAGTTTCCCAAACTGGCCTCCTGCCACAGCCTCCTGTGCAGCTGGGATTTGCATGTACCACTTCATTCAATTTATATATTAATTTTTAAAAATGTACTTCAGTGATATTTATAAAATGAAAGGACATAGTCATCATCAGCTCAGAAATTATATATTTCTAGTAGTCTCACAATGTCTTACACATTCCCTTTAATTCACTTGCTTTCTACAAAAGGAATAGAAACACTGTTCTACTTACTTTATGTATCTTCATAGATTAACATAGCTATATATGAATTGGAAATAATGAACTCATATGATATGTAATTCTGGTGCATGGCTTCTGTTACTTGATATTATTATGTCTATGAGATTTATCCATTATACAGGGAATGCAATAGTTGATCTTCCCATAGCTATATAAAATTGCATTGATGTGTGTGCCAATATTTGTTTATGCAAAAAACTCTTCATGCATTGAATTGTATACAGTTTTGCGCTATAATGAAAAATGTCTCTATAAATATTTATGTATTTGTCTTTGCATGCACACATTATATATAAACATCTTTTTTGAGTGGGAAACACTGCACAGAAATAAAAAATATTATCATATTTCCAGTTTGTAATGACTGTTCTTCTTTTTCACATTGTTTTTTAAGAACTCTTTATATATCCTGAATTGATTGTTTAGCAATATCTCTCTATTGATATAGTTATGTATCTCCTATAGTTTATTTTCCTCTGTTCTCATGATGTGTTTTATAAACAGAATTATTATTGTTAAATTAGTCCATTTTATTAACATTTAATACAATGGTTAGTGATTTCTGTGTTTCTCCCACAACCAAAATAATGGTAATATTCTCATGTATTTTCTTCATACCTGTGTTGTGTAATATTCACTTTAGATCTACAATTCATTTAGAACTTAACTTTCTTGTATGTTATGTGGTGAGGGTTCAGTTCAGTTTTGTTTTGGTGGATTGAATGTTCAACTGAGTTAGAATCATTATTCAGCAGTCTGGGCTTACCCTTATTGCAGGGTGTGAGCACCACCTGATTCATAAGTCAATGACAACAAAAGTGAAGGTGGATTCCAGTTTCTTCCTTCTATTCCAATGTTCTGTTAGTCTATTCTTGGCTCCAAGAATCCTATGTAGCAGGATTCTCATATATCTTACATTAGATTTATTACCAAATGCAGAATTATTTGTGATATTTATATAAATGCTTTTTAAATTTTAAATTTCTAATTTGGGGACAGTACAGAAATTAAAAAAAAATACAATCTTGTGTTTTAGCCTCCCACACGAATAATTGTTAAAATTATTTATGAATTTTAATGATCATTGGTACATCCTTTTGTGTTGTTTATGTCCATAGTCATTCTGCCATTGATAATACTTTTTTATTTCATCTTTGCCAATCTTTACACTGACAATTTCTATTTGTTCTTGATTTCTAAAGGGATGTTATTATATTTTACCAATATATTTGCTTTCAAAATCCTCCACTCCTTGGTTTATACCCTAAGGACTTAAAATCAGCATACTGAAGTGACGCAGCCATATCAATGTGTATAGTAGCTCAATTCACCTTGGATAAATTAATGGACTAACCTAGATTCCCATCAACAAATAAATGGATAAAGAAAATGTGGTATAC
>NW_026009791.1:0-3245 GCF_001458135.2 Marmota marmota marmota
TATATATATATATATATATATATATATATATATATATATTGTTGCTGTAACAAAGAGGTAGTCCTTTCTCATCAAATTTACAGTTTTATAATCAGACTATTAACCTTTAAGAAAGACCATGTGGCTATGCTGGGGAACCAGAGTGAGGAGACAGTTGGGAGATAAGGGAGGATCTCTTACAAGTTAAGTGTCACACTTAAATTACAGAGTGTTAAGCCTATGCAACTGAAAGCCCATCATTTTTTATACCTATAAGAATGAACAGATCTTTGTGTGTGTGTTCGCAAGGAAAGTTTGGCTTCAGTTAATACTGGGTTTTTAAATAGCAAATCTTGGCTTTAATGTCTTATTGGCAATACCTCCACTTACTTCCATACCGTGTTTATTTTGGGCTGCCAAGTGCTGGTACTGTGAAGAATACAGAATACAAGGACCCTTGGTGTTCAAGGAAACTCTGTCTTTATCACGGTTACAGATCAATCTGTGGACCCAGATCCACACTACCAACTGTAAGTAGAACATCCCTGCCCTAAAATCAAAGTTAATTTAACTCTGATTAAGGTTTGATCAGAGCCCACAGTGGCATCCACATGCCTGTAATCTCAGCTATGGGGAAGGCTGAGGCAGGATCACATCAGCCTCAGCAACTTAGAGAGGCCCTGTCTCAAAATGAAATAAAAAGGACTTAGGATGTAGCTCAGTGGTAAAGCACCCCTGCTTTCAACCCATAGTACCCCCACACACACACACACAAAAAAAAAGTTTGGATTAGAAGAGACAATATGTGCTTATGTCTATTTTCTATCAGATATTTATCCCCAGGTTTGCATTCATTGTCTTTACTCTCTAGTGAAAGACCACCAGTGCACACTGCAGTCAGACCTCTGTGTGTAGGGAGAAGGAGGGTGTGTGTATGTGTATGTGTATGTGTGTGTGAAGAAGAAGCTGGCAGGGGGCGGTTTGCCTAGTCCTGCAATTAGGAAAAATAAAATTATTAGAAGTATAATCATATAATTCATTGATTTTAGAATCAAAAAATCTGAAATTCAAACTTAGTAGAGGGATGATATAGAAAAAAAACAACTTACTCCTCTAATTCTGACTTTCCAAAACTGAAAATGGCCACAAAGACTGAACCAATTATAGCCTCGTGATAAAGATGAAGAAATGGAATAAGTCATAGGAAATTGTTGTGTATATAGGGCAGCCTTTGCTAATAATAATTCATATATTCTGTGGGTCCTACCTAGAGGGTTACTCTCTTCCCTGTGGGTATGGTCTCCTACCTTCAGACTTTTTTTCTATCTCTTTCCAGCTGTCTCAAGCCACAGAGTAATCATGGAAAGCCCTGAGCATCCCAAAGTGTGAATCGGGCTTTCACTTTCTGTTCTCTCTGCATTTTCAATGAGATTCAAGCAGCTGACCATCTCAGCTTCAACTCAAAAGCTCCATTACCTGAAATATGCACCCTTGAGCATTTGCAGCTGCCAATGGGAGGGAATTTGGGAAATTAGACTGGGAAATTAGATTGAAGTAGCTAAATGCTGCCAATTCCTATTTTCCAAGCTTCTAGAGACTAAGACCACCACTTAAAGGATTAATATGTAAATGATAAGCATATTGGTTCTTCTGAAAGGCTTGTGCAATTATAAACAAATTTAAAGACCAGACTTTTCCATGTAAATAGCATTCGGTAGGCCTGGCTTCATGAAAACAAATCATAGTCTTGTCCCATCAAGACAGACAAAAGATGGCACTTGGTAAAGCACAGAAACCTATCTCACTCTCTAAAGTTTAGCGACTTTAATATATCTGTCCCTGCCCATTGCCTAAGGTAGAATATGCTGCAAAGGTGCACCCTAATCCAGGATGGCTATTTCTGAACCCAACCTTAAGATGCAAATGCAGCTTCCTATTACAGATAGCATGGCATATCATAAAATCAGCTGGTGCTGTCTTTGCAACTCAGAGGCACATCTCCCAGTTTTGTTCCCCTTCATTACCAGTAATGTTCCTTCCATAGATTATACAACTATTTCCATCAGCTATTTCCTCTTCCCACTATAACACTTTCCTATCACTGACCCCACTCCCACCATTAATCAAAATAATATCCTAGGAAAGAATTTGGCATAAGCCATTTACCTTTTACAGTAACCTTCAGTGACCTAGGTGAAATCATTATGAAAACATAATAAGATTTTCATTATGGTGTCAACTCAGGTAGCAAGGGTCTGAGGCAATTCATTAAGAGAGATTCAGAAACAGCATCTAGGCTTAAAGTGGGGTTGTGATGGAGAGGAAAGGGTAGTGAGAATGATGCAATCACCAATTGCTAATGTCTCTGACTATAGAATTTAGGCCACTTTTGAAGGAGACAGCTACATGTTCCTGTCTCTATCTGGGAAGAGTGAGGACATAAGTCAGCAAGCCTGACTCAAATGGGACAAGATAAGGAGTTGTTTGCATGTTGCAAGACAAAAGAATGCTACTTGTGAAAAAGAGACCAGTCCTTAGTTTTGAAGTATATTCAATCAGAGTGCAAATTTTTTTCTCAAGTAGAAAATTTTATTGTGCACTTATTTTCTGTCATCTCATATAAAGTTAACATCTATACAGATTGTAGTATAAGGAATCTCCATATCATTATGAATTAGAGAGGACAATGTATGACATTTAGAGTAGGAAATAGGATTCAGTGTGAGTCAACGCTTCTTAGGGTAATGTAGTCAGGTAGGCCTGAGACTCTCCTGCCTCAGTTGATTGATCACGAACATCTGCCTTGGGCATAAGAGTACAGGAGTAGAAAAGTTGACATCTTGCATTGGGGATTACTGCTTAGTTAGAAGAGTACCATAGAGTTCTACATCCAGCTCTGACAGATTGTCTGATCTTAGTCAAATCATGTTACCATTTGGGCTTTGACCCATTCTAAAAGACTAGAAATACAAATGGATAGAAACATGAGATCTCTTCATGTTTTTTTAGACTTTAGTCTAAAAAATTTGTAATAATTTCAGACTTTAAAAAGGTGTAAGACTTGTACAAAGAATTTTCCCATGCGCTCACCCAGATTCCCTAAATGTTAACAAGTTTCTCTGTCCTATGAACATGCCTAAGTGGGTTCTCTCACTCCCACTTCCTGTTTCTCTCCTCCCAACCTTCTTTCTGTATCCTATGTGTCTATCTATACATATCTCTCTCTCTCTCTCTCTCTCTCTCTCTCTCTCTCTCTCTCTCTCTCT